>NW_007259651.1:748772-859787 GCF_000164805.1 Carlito syrichta
CACTCTGTCGCCCAGACTGGAGTGCAGTGGCCGCTCCCGGCCACCGCAGCCTCGACCTGCTGGGCTCCGGCGATCCTCCCGCCTCAGCCTTCCAAGTAGCCGGAATTACAGGCACGCGCTACCAGGCCTGGCTGATTTTTTGATTTATTGTAGAGATGAGGTCTCGCTGCCCAGGCGGGTCTCGAACCCGCGGGCTCAGGCAATCCACTCACCTCAGCCTCCCCCAGGCACGGGATTACAGGCTGAGCCACCGAGCAGGGCTCAGATTAATATTTTTTAGAAAATGCCTTTCTTTCATCAGGGCTTCACTTTCAAAGAGATTGCTCCTTCTATAGTAATATACTCTTTAGTAAACAAAGGCTGAACATTGATCCTTACTTTGCTTATTATTTTAGTTATATTAGGACTAAACACTCATGCACTCAATTTTAATTCTCTCACCCAAATTCTGAGTTCTAAGGAGATATATGTCTTGACTGACAAGGAAAAATGTACTGTATAAAAAAATGTGGAAAAGAAAAGACAACTAACCAACTTCAGAAAGTATTATTTCCATTTCATTCTAATCAAACAGAAAGTTTCAGAGTTCAGAAAAATAAGTAACAATAATTTGAAATTAACTGCTTTATTTATTGGCTGGGTTGTCATAACAGAATACCACAGAATGGCTGGTTTAAAGAACATAAATTTATTGTCTTTCAAAACTGAAAGCTAGAAGTCCAATATTAAGGTTCAGGTATGGTTTGTTTCCGCTGAACCCTCACTCCTCGACTTGCAAATAGCTCTTCCCCTGTCTGCTTTATCCTCAAGTGTTCATTCCTCTCTGCATAAGCCCCTGGAGTATCTTCCTCTTCTTATAAGGAAACCAGTCCTATTAAATTGGGGCCTACCCTTATAAGCTTATTTAATTTTAATTACAACTATAACAGCCTTATTTATAGCCAAATGCAGTTTCATTGGGAGTTAGGGCTTCAAGATACAAATTTGTCTAGATACAATTCAGTTCATAAGAGCTGGTTAAAAATATTTTTTAATTAATTTATACTTGTTCTTTGTTGACAGTACACATTTTATCATTATCCCTTTATTTTCTCCCTTCAACTCTAACAAAGTGCTGCAATTTACTTTTGCCCATTTGAACCTTAGGTGAATTAGATGCCCTCTGTGAAATTTCCCACTATTATTTTATTAATTGATTGATTAATGGATTGATTGATTTCCATTTTTTCCATCTCACCTCCTCTGCTTCCAAAAACAACAGTCCTAATGTCTAGTTTTTTGTTGTTGTTGTTGTTGTTGTTGTTGAGTTGGAGTCTCAGTCTGTTGCCCAGACTGGAGAGCAGTGTCCGCTCCCGGCCACTGCAGCCTTGCCTGCTGGGCACCAGCAATCCTTCCGCCTCAGCCTTTCGAGTAGCTGGAATTACAGGCATACGCTACCACGCCCAGCTGATTTTTTGATTTATTGTAGAGATGAGGTCTCACCAAGTTGCCCAGGCGGGTCTCGAACCCGCAGGCTCAGGCAATCCACTCACCTCAGCCTCCCAAAGGCACGGGATTACAGGCTGAGCCACCGAGCCTGGCTCTAATATCTTAATAGATGTCTTTTTTCATGTGTTTTTTTCCTGTCTTCTTGGAAAATATATATTGCTTAATATCTATTAATTTGTGTAAATATGATTGTGCTATTATCTGTGTATTATCTTGTTTATTTTTGTTCTTTTTTCATTGAAAATTAGGTTTTTAGATCTGCTTCCCCTTTCCATTTGTGCATCTCATCTTTGTTTCTGACCACAGTAACCATTCCATGGTACCATCCACTGCATTACATTTACATTTTGACACAGTTATCAATATCATTTTTAGTTGGATGGAATACAGACCTATTCACATACACACAGTTTTATCAACTATGAGAATTAACCCTAAAACTTTAAAGTCCTTGTTAGTAGTCCATTTCCCATCGCTATAAAGAAATATACGAGGTCAGGTAATTTATAAAGAAAAAAGTTTTATTTTGCCTCACAGTTCTGCATGGTGCCAGCGTTTTCTGGGCTTTTGGTGAGGTGTCAGGAAATTTATAATCATATCAGAAGGCAAGGGAGGCCAGCATGTTCACATGAAGCAGGAGAGACAGAGGAGAGGTGTCAGGCTCTTTCAAACAATCAGTTCTTGTGTGAATTAATAGAGTGAGAACTCATTCATTAACACAAGAAGGACACTAATCCATTCATGAGGGATCTGCACTCTGATCCAATCACACCCAACACTGGAAATCACATTTCAACGTGAAATTTGGAGAGGACAAACACCCAAACTATATCACCTTACAAATTAAAAAATAGTGAAAAAACAAAAACACAAGTGCAAATAATGCAAAACAACAACAATGGAATCTGTTGACAATAGTTAACAGATAAATTCGATTAAGCAAATTCTAAAATGTAAGTAAGAAAATATGAGCCTTGTCAGTTGTGGTGACTCATTTCTATAATCCCAGCATTTTGGGAGGCTGAGGGAGGAGGGTTGCTTGAGGCCAGGAGTTCAATATCAGCCTGGGCACCATAGCAAGACATCATCTCTACAAAAAAAAAAAAAAAAAATTAAAAGGGCATTGTGCGTGCACCTGTAGTCCCAGCTATGTGGGAGGCCAAGATGGGAGGATCCCCTGAGCCCAGGAGGTCGAGACTGTGGTAGCTGTGAGCGTGCCACTGTACTACAGCCAGGGTGATAGAGTGAGACCCTGACTCAAAAAAAAAAAAAAAAGGAGAGAGAGAACTTCGAAGGTCTTCAGCAATTTTCTAGTCCAGAGGCTTAATAAAATTAGAATGTTGATTATAAATAAGTACGAGACCCGAACAAATTAGAGTATGGTGAGTTAGTTGAGTTCCTCAGAAGGAAACCCTAAAAAAGTGTCATGTCATGTGAAGTTGACTTATTAAATAAATTTCTCCAAGAAAAACTATTAGAGAATGAAAAAGAAAAAAAAATAATTAAAAAAATAAAGTAAGGAGACGCAGCAGCAAAGCAAGAGTTTCATTTTAGGTGAAATATCAAACACATGCTGCTTCTGCAGGGAAATCTTGCCTCAGGACTTGTCCCTATGGAAATGTGACAGAATGACTTTTATACTACTTATTGATAAGCCATGATCAATCATGGGTTTCCTGGAATAAACTTTCCAGGCTCCTGTCCTTGTTTGCCAAGTGACTATAAGAGCCTAGGAGTAGTCTTTTAGAGCAAGTTTCAGATTTACATACATTAGAAGCAATAAAACACATAAACTGGAAATGAGTCTGATAAAATGGTAAATGGGATCAGGTGTCATCTGGGGAGAGTACTGAAAATATCTGCTTCATGTAAAATAATTGCAGAACTCTTGATCTAGTCTCTAGTTCCTATGAAATGTGGCACCATGAAGCAGTGTGGGCTGCCAGATTTTCTGGTTAATCTAAGATCCCACAATTGTAATTAACTTACTGATATTCTAGTGCTGTGTAAAATTGCTCTGAATGGAGTTCTAAAGAAGTGACAGTGTCTCTTCCGTTCTAAACCAGTATCTGTGCTTTACATTTGAGAAAATCTGAAACTTGAAGAAGTTAAATGACTTTTTGTCATGACAAATTCCAGCATAAAATCTGAGGATCTTGCTTTCTGAACCCCATGATTAAGTATGCTTTTTTAAAAAAATTATTTGATACTACATAATTTATGATTACAAAATATACTGCTGTGAAATCAAATCCTTGAAAATGTAGGCATTCTAGGAGCCAAGAAAAGTTAGTAGTATAGAAATACTCCGGATAAAGAACACAACTGACACAGAGAAGTGGGCAAAAAAGTATTAAATAGTTGAGGAGATGTAAAGAAAAACACAGGTTTAGTATCACTGAGCATAAACTCGTGGATGTCTTTTCTTTAAACACAGGCATATTTTAAAAGAATGTTTCTTCAACATATTTGATTTTTGGAAGACTCTTTAAGTTGGTCAGTGTGTATGGTTTAGAATCTGCCAGTGAAAGCACATTTAAAATGAGTATTATTATCTTTATTTAATATCCTAAGCTTGACCTCTTTTCATATTTTAAATTCTCCCTTACAATTGCTCCGATATAACCATCTTGAACTTAATAGGACTTTTAGATATAATGCTTCTCTTTAACTGAGTAGGTGTATTTTTTACAGTTCTTTCTTCAAGTTGGTGTCATAAGTAGGTCAGCATAATGAAATATATATAAAGCACTAGAAATGAGCAATTTTTGAAAAGTTGCAGATTTTGTTTTCTAAGTCTTTGCATTGTAAACCCTTCTAAGTTTTGCATTGAAAAAAATTAATCAGTATTGTTTATAGTTCAAACCATGTGTACTATCAAATGAACTACTTCCCCGGACTTCATAGAAAATAAAAAGAAACTAGACAATTAGAAATTTATTTATATAGTAAATGAATGATCTAGAAAAATATTTGATTTAAAGTTGATAGCTATAGTAATTTATATTTAATAATAACATAGAAATACATTGTGTTAAGAAAATTAATCAACTATTCAACATTTCATAATTCAACCATTTAACTTTTTAATATTCCACTTCTTAAAATATGTTAAATATGTTAAAATATGTTAACTTTTAAATTGAGTATTTTCCTAAGGATCTTTAACAAGTAACCCAATAATATAATTTATATCATTTTCCTAAATTAATATCAAGCTAAATACCCACAAATAATTCACATGAATTAGATGAAATTTTTTTTGTGTGTTTCTGTTTAATTTTTATTCTTTGATGCTTTGTTCTTTAGTAATTTAGAAAAAATAACAATAAAAGATGTCAAATTTAATTAACAGTCATTTGAGGAGCAAATACCTCAATATCTCTTACTTCATTGGCATTACTGTAGTCTTTTCATACTTAAATAGAAGCAGTGTATCAGTCATTTAAAAAACAACACAATTTTATGTTAATACCTGACATGAAATATATATAACTGGAAGGGACAGATTTAAGGTTTGTGAAAATAAAGCTATTAGAATTTGTGGGAACTTTTTTAGAGCAAAATGATTCAAAATTACAAATATGAAATTAGTCCATCTAGGATGGCTTATTTATGTTGTGAATGAACTCACAAAAGTATAATATTTCAAAGATGGAAAATATCACACAGTTTCTTTGCATATAGATTTTTTTTTTACACCAGTATGTTTCCTTTTGGTTACAATTCAATTCTAAAAATAGTCTTGAATTTCAATAATTCTGAAATATATGTGATATATATTCTATTGTAATTATACAAGGACAATTGTAATAAATCATAAAACTAAAGTCAAGATCTATTAAGCTATCGAGAGTAATGGAATTCTTATAATAAGTTAAATTACTGGTGAATATGCATAATAGGTGATACTGGAGAACTTGTTTCTTTGGGTCATTTTGATGCCTCAACGATTTTATATTTCTTCTTTAACCACTCTACTTAAGCAGGAAAAGATATTCCAGATATTCTTTAAAATAGTGCTGATACCTTGGGTTGTGTGAAGAGTGTGACTTTTATATACCAACATATTTCCTACATGTAGTATTAATCCATATGGACTCAATCACAGGAACACTAAGCATTTTTATTTCAGGAAATTTCCAAAGACAAGAAAGAAAAATATTTGGCATGTTTATGGTTGTACATGCTGTATTGCTGAATATTTTTCTAACAGGAGAGAACTTCCAGTATGACAAGAGCTTGATGAGAATCTAATCTGTTAACAGTTTTGTATGCCTAAAGACTGAAGAGAGTTTCCACAGGCTGGTTAATGGCTCTATACCTTTCATGTATCCTCCAACTCAAGAATACTTAGATAATAAGGTTTAGGATATGTTGGTATCACTATGTCATGTGTTTTGTATTATGATGCTGAGTCAGTTGCTCCAGTGAGTGAGAAGGGCAGTCTCAAAGACACCTCACTACCTGGACAACTAATAGGTACAGTAAGTACTCATTAAAATGATTGTGCACTACATAAGGATGTCCAACTAAAATCAAGCTAAATGTACCCCTAATGTAAATTATCCTTAGCTATATTCCCAAAAGCATACCCTTTTTCAATTTCAAGAGAGAATTAGATAGTGAGGACATAGGAGAGAGAAATCTTGACCATTTAGTGTTTTAAAAATTTAGTCATGTGAACCCAGTTAAGGACCCATTCATGCAAATACAGGTTGTTGAAATTTTAGAGGATAAGTTCTTGTAAATCCAACTCTGATCAATAGAACACATATAACAGTCTTTAATGATTCTCTATTATTGAATTTTACACTAAAAGAAGCAATAAAAACGCTGATTTCCCACATTTAAAGTCCTGAAGGCTAATGAAGACTTACAACTGATATTGTATGTTACAAGGTTAAAAGAAACCCGCTCCACTCCTAAAAAACACTTCTCACATTTTTTCTCAGAGTTGTCTTTCTAGACTTACTGACTCCAGGAAGAGCAATATATCAATTTAAATCACCCATGGGTGGGTCATAGTGTATAGATTATATTCTATACATTGTATAATATTTTTTAAAAATAGAAATTGAATTTGAGAAGACTATTGTGAGAAAATTTTCAAAACAACTAAGCCACTGTTTAGGTTCATTTTGTGTTGCTATAAGAGAATATCTGAGACTGGGTAATTTGTAAAGTAAAGAGGCTTATTTAGCCTCTGGTTTTGCATACTGAAAAGTTCAAGGGCATGACCCTGGCATCTGGCACAGGATTTCGTAACATGGCAGAGGAGGTCAAAGGGGAAGCAGACATGTGCAAAGGGAGAAAATCCAAAGGGTATTCTAACTGAACAACTTACCCTTGTGGGAAGCAATCAATTTCCATGAGAATTACTCTGGTCTTGCCAGAGTGGACTTCACTACTACATGAATGGCATCAAGCCATCCAGGAAGGGTCAGCCCCATGATCTAAACATCCCCCAATAGGCCCACATCCCAACACCCGCACATGAGCGATCAAATATCAACGTGAGTTTTGCTAGGGACAAATAAATCATATCCAGAAAATAGCAATTACTAAATCCTTTTTGAGCTAGGAACAGGTACCAGGATCTTTGTTGTTTCAGATCCATAAACAGGAGAATGCACAAGTGGTAGCATATGTCAGAAGGTTACACAAACACCAAGCTACAAGAGATCAAGAGACAAAATTCTTACTGGATTGTTGACTGGCAAAGCACCTGGCATAAGTAGCACTTGATATATAAAGATTAAGACATACATTCCCCACAGATGGAAACATGTAGAGTCTGTTACTACATCGCTTTTTTACTGAACTGGAATTATCATTTATCATATAACTCCAATGTTATCTAGTCTGAAAAGCCTCCCTTGACCCTTCTATCACCTCCAGGAAAAGCTAGGCATTTACTTTTCTATGTCTTAACTTCATCATTGTGTACCTACATGATAGCAATTATTGCTACAAATGATAACTGCATTCAGGAAGATGTTCCTAGATAGTTACCCTTTCTTGGCAAGATTTTTGTTCTACTCATTTTGCACAGTATGTACCACTTTTTTTGGCATTCGCTAAATGTTGTTTGTTGGTTGTAAAAATGAACACCAGAGCAATGGCAATAGCAAAAATAATGACCAAAAATCATGAGTCATATTTGGTGAACATCAAGATAATTTTGACTGACAGGTATCAAATATGCACCCAAAGAGAAGTCCATAAATGTAGATTGTAGCAATATTGTAGGAAGTCCCAAATGCCAGACGGATGAGTAATTCATACTTAACTTGGTCAACAGCAGATAGTCTTTAGATATATTTTAGCTGGAAGATGACATTTTTGAATTCTGGAAAATAATTGTGTTGTCATAAGAATAGACCACAGTAAGTGAAAAAATTTGAAATCTTATTTAAATGCAAGTTATATTACGAAGCTATAGTATTACTTGCTGATATAATTCAGGGCTGATAATATTTAAGTGAACACTATGGACTCCCAAGAAAGAGAAGAATAGAATTTGTATGGAGATAAGTTTAAGGAATTATATTTCTACTTGAGAAGAAGGATATGTTTCTGAAAAATCTGATGTACTGTTATGTACAGACATCGATAACTATGTAGGTGTTGAAGGAGCAGAAATTGAGTTACTTTCTGAGAGCCACTTGTCCTCTAGAAAGTAAAACTCAAGGTCATCTGCTGTTCAATTGACACTGAGGTAGAATGAATTGCTTTTCCTTATAAATATGACTAATAAAATAATCACCTTTGTAAAGCATTCCGTATTAGCCAAAAAATAGTTGCCTTATTCTATAACTGTAGTAAACTCAAATGGAGATAATTTTAAATTAATTTTATCTCAAATCTATTATTTGTAAACATATATGAAGGGGATCCATAAAAACTGGAATTATCTTTTGGAGGGCAGACACCCTGTAGTACACTTGACATTTGTTTCTCTGTATCAAATGGTCAAGCAAAGTTTTTATCTGGAAGTTTTGAGAAGGTTGCATAACTATTTGTGGAAGAAATGTTCCAAGTTGTGGCAAATGACTGGTCTTTCCACCATGACAACAAAAGTACTTTGAAGTGACTGAACTGTAAACATGTAAGAATAAATACACAAAATTTTTCAGTAAATAAATTCCAGTGTTTTTTTTGTGTTTTTTTTTGTTTTTTGCATCCCCTTTGTATATATGCATACTGAAAATAATTATTTCCTTTTTCCTTCTACTTTTCTACTTTGTGCTAGACCTGTCCCACCAATGTGGATAGAATAAGAACTCTATTTTGGAAATTACTAATTAACATCATCATGAATAATGAATTAGGCTTATGCTTGATCTACTACTATTTATATATTCATGCAGTAACAGTATGTGATTCATATAGTAAAACACTATCTTATACTTTGAAAAATTAAAATGGTTATATTAAAGCTTTATAACATTGTTAATAAAAACACTTGGAATAACAGAATTATATGTACTTTGTAAGCTTTTGAATGATTATTTACAAGCTAAATACAGGAAGAAAGATTTGCAATGATCCCATGTATGTGTATGAATATATGTGTGTAGTTATTATAATAAATCATGGCACAATATTTAGATTTACATTTATAACTGTTATCTTCATAAATATGTAAGAAGTTTTTAGTTTAAAATGTTAAAAAAAAGTTAAAGAAGACAGAGAAAAGTTACAGTAAATGAGGAGAGAAAATGACAGTTCACTAGGATCTGCCATATTTATTTGAAATAATTGAATTTTACTAAATAATGCTTAAAAAATTAACTTAAGGAAATTAAGGTGGACCAGTCTTTTGTTTTAATTAACATTCAAATTTAGAATTCTGTTATCAAACCGGTAATTTATTAAACATGTATTCTTTCTTTTACAGTGTATATCTGCTATATAAATACTGAAAAACTGTATCTGTTACTGAAAAAGCAGTCAATTTTTCACAAGCAATAAAAAGATGTAACAGACAGTAGAGGCTGCTAAAGTATACATTTCTGCTTTCATTTGTTTTATTTTGTCATATATTTCTAAGATAAAGTTCCTCCTATGTTTGTAATTATATTTTCCAGTTTCAGTAAAAAGTGTTTTATGTAGATTAAATTTATTTTTTAATTTTAGAAAAGCATGCATTTTTAAGGTTTTATTTCACTGATTCTTTTAAACACTTTTTTGTTTTGTTTTCACTTTGGTCAGTTTTTTAATATTTTACATTTTTATGGACACAATAATTATTCATATTTATGGGGTGCACGTTATAATAAAGTAATGTTTAGAAACAAGTTGACTATAGGAGGTACATTAGGCAAGAAGGGTAAATTTTACTTTGTATCCCAAATAGTTACATATTATTTCAATTTGTATTTCCCTATGCACTTGTATTGCACATTAATACAACCAAGCAAATTTTAAAAATACACAGTTAATAAATTAACAATACCGTAAGAGTAATATTAAAATACAGTGACCTGAATCATTTACAAATTCAAATTTGACCAATAAACAATAGACCAAAGCAACAACAGAATTTGATCATGATTTGTGAAAATAAAAAGAAACATGCTGACATGATTGTTTTGGCCTTTAATCCTAGCATTTTGGGAGACTGAGGAAGGAGGATCACTTGAGGCCAAGAGTATAAAGCCAGTTTGGGCAACCTAGTGAGATTGTGTCTCTGGAAAACAAATGAACAAACATACAAATGAATGAACAACAAAATAAGCAAGCAGAATCAAAAGAAGAAAAGTTCATTCCTCAGAATTAGTAATTTCTTTTTTTCTTTTTTTTCTTTACCGCTTTAGCTAGGAGTTTGTCAATTTTATTGATCTTTTCAAAGAATGATCTCTTTGTTTAATTGACTTTCTCTACTGTTTTTCTACTTTCAGTTTTATTCATTATTCATTTCTGATTTTATCTTATTTCTTTTGCTTGCTTTGAGTTAATTTGTTCTTTCTTTTTTAGATTCCTTGAGGTGAGAGCTTAAGTTAATCATTCGATTCTTTTCATTTTATCTAATATAAAATTTAGTTCTAGAAATAATCCTCTCAGCTCTGCTTCAGTTGTGTCCTAATTCTTTTTTCACTATCCGTTGGATTACAGGTTGAGTATTCCTTATCTGAAATGCTTGGAAGCAGAAGTGCTTTGGGTTTCAGATTTTTTCAGACTTTGGAATATTAGCATAAAGATAATGAGATGTATTAGGGACTCAAGTTTAAACACAAAATTCATATATGTTTTATACATACCATATATACATATACATATATATATATAGCCTGAAAGTTATTTAAAATATTATTATTATTTTAAAATACTCTAAAATAATTTTGTGTATGAAACAGTTTTAACTGTGTTATGACTGTGGTCTGTAATATGAAATCAAGTGTGGAATTTTCTACTTGTAGTGTCATGTCAACACTCAAAACATCTCAGATTTTGGAGCATATCAAATTTTGCATTTTCAGGATACTGATTCTCAATCTCTGTTTCAAATTTTGCTATTTACTTACCAACTGTTTGGAGAATACTCTGTTATCTTTCTGTTATTAATTACCACCTTACTTATATCGTAGTCAGACTTTATAAAATTTAAATTGTTTTAAATTTTCGAAGTGTTTGTTTTATGGCCTGTGATAGGTCTATCTTAGTATATGTCTTACAGGGAGATAAAAAATATGTATTCTCATGTTGTTGGAATATCTATGTGTGCTGACTAGGTCCAATTGGGTGATGGTGTTATTGTGTTATTCTATATTTCTGCTGACTTTTTGTCAAGTTGTTCTATCAACTATTTGGAGAGGATAGTCAAAGTCTTCCTATTATTATTTTGAAACTGCCTATCTTTTCTCTTATTTCTATCAGTTTTTTTTTTTTATAAAGATGTGAGGTACAATTAAGGGTTAGGTATACAAACATTGATTATGCAAACATTGATGAGGCGTGCCCCTCCCTCCCCTAGCAGTTTCCCTCAACTGTCAATCCCACCAACCCTCAACCCTCCCCTGAAAGTTTCCCATTACTGCCAAACACTTTCTTATAGTATTATAATTGTTCAAGGTCCACTTATGAGTGAGAACATATGGTAGTTTCTGTGATAGATCGCTGAGTATGATCAACTCCAAATCTATTCAAGTTGCTGCAAAGTCCATATATTTGTCCTTCTTTATGGCTGCATAATACTCCATTGTGTATATGCACCACATTTTCTTTATCCAATCCAGCTTCAATGGGCAACATGGCTGGTTCCATGTTTTTGCTATTGTGAACAAAGCTGTAACAAACATATGTGTGCAGGTATCTTTTTTTGTAGAATGATTTGAGTTCCTCTGGGAATATTCCCAATAGGGGAATTGCTGGATCATATGGAAGGCCAATTTCTAGTTTTTTCAGAAATCACCACACTGTCTTCCAAAGATGTTGTACTAGTTTGCATTTCCATCAGCAGTGTAGAAGCGTTCTTTTTTTCTCCATATCCTTGTCAATATCTATGTATGTATGTATGTATGTATTTATTTATTTATTTTGAGTTGCAGACTCACTGTCACCCAGACTGGAGTGCAATGGCTGCTCCCGGTCACCGTAGCCTCGACCTGCTGGGCTCTGGCGATCCTTCCGCCTCAGTCTTCCAAGTAGCTGGAACTACAGGCGCATGCCACCACACCCAGCTAATTTTTTTGATTTATTGTAGAGATGAGGTCTCGTCTGCCCAGGCGGGTCTCAAACCCCCCGGACTCAGGCAATCCACTCACCTCAGCCTCCCAAAGGCGTGGGATTACAGGCTGAGTCACGAGCCGGCTCTGTTTGTTTTATTAATGATGGTCATTCTTACTAGGATTAGGTGGTATCTAAATGTGGTTTTGATTTGCATTTCTCTGATGATTAGTGAGGCTGAGCACTTCTTCATGTGTCCGTTGACTGCCCATATACCTTCTTCTGACAAGTGTCTATTCATGTCTTTTGCCCACTTTTTAAGGGGGCTTTTGTGTTTTTCCTTTCACCGTGTTTGAGTTCCTTGTAGATCCTAGATGCTAGGCCTTTGTCAGATATACAGTTGGCAAATATTTTTTCCCATTCTGTGGGCTGTCTCCCTGCTCTCTTGATGGTTTCTTTTGCTTTGCAGAAGCTCATTAGTTTGATGAGGTCCCACTTCCTTTATCTTCTCCAGTTTATAATACAATTGTAAAATATTACTCTAAATAAATTAAGAACTATTTTAGTAATTTTAATAATTTTTGCTTTCACCATTGAATGTAATTTATAACTCTCAAGACATTTGCTTAAACACAATCTTTAGTTTTTTATTCTTTCCTGATGTTCTAAGGTGTTTTTGCAAGGGAGACTGGCCTGTATTTCTCATTCCATCTTGGGGCTTTGCCAGGTTTGAGTATCAGTATGATGTTAGCTTCCTTAAAGGAGTTATGAAACTCATCTAATTGCAAAGGACACTGACAGACTGAAAGTTAAAGTCTGGAAAATGACCTTTAAGACAAATGAAAAACAAAAATGAACAAGGCTAGCTATCCTGATATCAGGCAAAGCAGATTTCAAGCCATCAAAAGTCAAAAAGGACACAGAAGAAAAGCACATAATAATACGAGGCTCAATCTACCAGCTGAAATATCCATCTTAAACATATATGCACCCAACACAGGAGCACTAGGTTTCATAAAACAAGTACTATGTAAACTAAGAGAGGATATCTACACACAGTCATAGTTGGAAAACTCTATACCCCACTAGCAGCTCTAGACAGATCAAGAAGGCAAAAGACCAACAAGGAAATCTGGACACTTAACTAGACACTTGATCAAATGAATTTAATGGACATCTACAGAACAATCCACTCAATAACTACAAAGTATATATTCTACTCATTAGCACATGAAACATACTCTATGATCTATCATACTGGAAAAAATCAAGTGTGAACAAAGTGAAAATATGAAATAATACTATGCATTTTCCCATACCACAGTGAAATAAAAATAAATATTGTCACCAACAAAACACTTAAAAACATGAACACCAAGCAACATGTTGCTAAATGCCTTCTGGGTCCACGCAAAAATCAAGACAGAAATACAAAAAATTTCTGAAAACAAACAAAACACATATACATCCTATCAGAATTTAAGAGGTTCCATAAAAGCAACGTTGAGAGGAAAATTCAAAACATTACATGAGCATATGAAGAAAATAGGAAGACTGACAGGAGGGGCAAGATTGCCACTCTGGAGCAGCAGACCAGTGCCTTTCTCACATAGAAAGACAGAGAGTAGGAATTCAGTCACTGATAAAAAGAGACATCCTGAACACTTTCAAATGGGTAAAACATCTTGCACCCAGCAGAAGTCTGAGTGCACAGAGACCAGAAAGCAACAGCAGAATGTGGCATTCCAGGTATCCCATCCCCTACCTTGTGCCAGGCTAAGATAGGAAGATATACTTTTCTTGATGAAGGAGGGGGTACGTGAATCTAAGACACTTTGAGTCAGTTCACCCCCGCTCAGTCGTGTGTGAGCCATCATTCCCATGCAAATAGAGTCCTGGTCAGGACACAGAGGTGGGTAGCTAGAGCCCAAGTGAAATGGAGGAAAAAACTTGAATGCCAGCCACAACCATTGCAGCCAGCTCCCAGGCAGGAGAAACTCACCTGCGGAGTGAATCTGATTGGCATGTCTATTGCCTGCAGCTAATGGAGACAGATAAAAGCCTATCTTGCCAAGCAAGGTACAAAGTAGGGACACAGTCACTGACAGAGATGCTCTGAACACTTTTGCATCCAGCAAGGGTCTCTTTGAACACAGGAGTCACAGGAATCTGGGCGCCCTATCACCTACCATGTGACAGGCTGGTACAGGAATTGAACTTATGCCCAGTGTAGGAGTCAGGTGGGTGATTTTTAGATACTGTGAATCAATTCATCCCCTCCCAGCTGTGTATAAGCCATCAGTCACACACAGCAGAGTTTGAAAACTGGTCTAATTTAGTAGCAGGAGAGAAAATCTTGCAGTAACAGAAACTGACACAGGATGGAGCAAGATGCAAAAGTAAATACTGCTCTGCTCCCAGTCAGGGATGAAATTATAGAAAAGAAAGAGAGACCAGTCAAAAATGAGAAAAAAAAAAAACATAGACAACCCTCAGAGTCTTTAAAAGGCAGTACTGTGCTTGAAACAGTCTTGAGAGGACAAACAATGGAAACTCCTTGTAATCATCTGCCCAAGATGACAGTCACAGAAATCTTAGATTAGATGGCAAAAATAACAGGAACCAAGAGAAACAAGAAGTGAAATCCAGTGAAATTGTACAAGGAGTAAAATAGGAGTAGGGCAAAACAGTCTATTCTGGAACAATGAAAATGAAGAACACCATCCTTGAAATCAATAGCAAAGTGACAAGCTTAGGTAACAGAATCAACCAAGCAGAAGAAAAAATCTCAGAACTTGAAGACAAAAATATGGCATTAACCCAGTCTGTCTAAACACAGAGAAAAAAATTCAAAAAGAAGGAGCAAATCCTCTGAGACATATGGAACTATGTCAAGAAGTTAAATCTATGCTTAGTGATGCTCTTGAAGCAGAAAGGGAAAATGAGAACACCATGGACCAGACAATCCCTAAGGTCATCCAAGAGAACTTTCCCCATATTGCTAGAAAGACCACCATCAAAGTACAAGAGATTTAGAGAACCCCTGCCAGGTAGTAGATTCCTAAGACACATAGTAATCTTCCTCTACCAAGCAACCATGAACGAAAAATCCTAAAGGCAGCAAAAGAAAAGTCAGACTACCCATTGGAGAAAATTCATCTGAATAGCTCCAGACTTATCTGCAGAAATATTACAAGCCAGAAGGAACTGAGTTCCAATTTTTAACATTCTTAAAGATAAGCAATTTCAAACAAGAATTTTTTACCCTGCCAAGCTAAGCTTCATCAGTGACAGAGAATTAAAATTTGTTCCAGACATCCAATCCCTAAGAGAATATGTTGTCTCCAGACCAGCTCTTCAGGAGACTGAAAAAAAATGGTCGTGCACATCACAAAAATGCAGGCAAACATGTAGTTAACAAAGCATACAGAGCAGCCAAAAAGTGTACACACACACACATATATAACTACAAAAGTTAAAAAGAAACAAAGCAACCTCCCACGAGCCATATGGCAAGGCTACATTCTCACAAATCAATAACCAACTTGAATGCGAATGCACTAAATACACCACTGAAGAAGCATAGAGTAACAAACCAGATTAAAAAAGAAAAACATAATCTAAAAATCTGCTGCCTCCAGAAAACTTATCTCACTGCAAAGGACACTTACAGACACAAAGTTTGATGCTGGAAAATGATATTTTAGGTGAGGAAAATAGAAGAAAGCAGGTATAAATACTCTGATATAGTGGTCTTCAAGCCATCTAAATTAAAAAGGACACAGAAGGACACTACAAAATGATAAAAGACTCAATCCACCAGTAGGAATTATCCATCTTAAATATACATACACACAATACAAGAGCACCAGGTTTTATAAAACAACTACTAAGTAAGCGTAGAGAAGATATTGACTCTTACACAAACAAAGTTAGAGACTTAAATACCTCACTAAAAACTTTAGATAGATCATTGAGGCAAAAAATCAAGAAAGAGTTCCAGAACCTCATCTCAACACTTGATCAGATGGACTCCATAGACATTTACAGAACATTCAACAACTACAAAATATACATTCTGTTCATCAGCACATAGAACATACTCTAAGATCAATCACATTTTTGGACAAAAATCCAGCATAAACAAATGTCTAAAGATCAAAATAATACCAGGCCTTTTCTCAGATCACAGTGGAATAAAAATGTGTATTGCCTCCAACAATATTCACCCAAACCACACAAAGACATGGACACTAAACAATATGCTGCTGAGTGGCTTCTGGGTCAACACAAAAATCAAAATGGAAATAAAAAAGATTCCCAGAAATAAATGAAAACAAAAACATGGAATCTCTGAGATTATATAAAACCAGTGTTAAGATGAAAATTCACAGCATTGCACACACACATCAAGAAAACAGAAATATCATAATTAAACAGCCAAAAGTCATACCTAACCAAACTGGAAAAGCAAGCTCTCCAAAATTCTAACTTCAGCAGAAGAATCCAGAGTACCAAGATAAAATCACAATTGCAAGACATAGAAGTAAAAAATATCATAGAAGAGATCAACAAGACAAAAAGCTGGTTCTTTGAAAGGATAAATAAGAGTGATGGACCCCTGGTCAGATTGACTAAAAAAGAGAAAAAGTCCAAATAAACACAATTAGAAGTGCAAAAGACAAAGTCACAATTGACCTTGAAGAAATTCAAAAGATTACCAGAGAATACTATGGATATCTATATGCAAATAAACTTGAAAACCTAAAGGAAATGGAGAAATTTCTGACAACACATGGATTGAAACAAGAAGAAATTGAAACTCTAAACAGACCAATAGCAATCCAGGAAATCAGCTGCTCATTAAAAAAAAAACCTCCTCACTGAAAAAAATACCCCAGATTTGATGACTTCCCAGCTGAATCCTACAAGACACATAAGGAGGAGCTGATACCAATTATTGAAAGTATTCCAGACAATCAAGAATGATGGAATTCTCTTGAAATCATTGTATGAAGCTAACATTATACTGATACCCAAACTTGGCAAAGACTCAACAGGGAGATAGGATTACAGATCTCTTTGGTGAACATAGATGCAAAACTTCTCAATAAGATTCTATAAAATTGGATGCAGCAATGCATCTCAAAAATCATCCAACATGACCAAGTAGGCTTCCTTCCTGGGATGCAGAGTTGGTTCAACATTCATAAGGCCAGAAATGTAATTCAATATACAAGCAGATGTAAAACCAAGAACCACATGATTATCTCATTTGACTCAGAAGAGCATTGGACAAAATAAGCATCCCATCTTGATAAAATCCCTTGAACACCTAGGTATAAAATGAAAATTCTTCAAAACAGTATGAGCCATTTATAATTAACCCACAGCCAACATTTGTTCAATGGATAGACGTTGGAAGCACTCCTCCTAAGAGTAGGTACAAGTAAGGATTTCCACTCTCACCCCTTCTGTTTGTTTGTTTATTTATTTATTATTTTTATTTATTATTTTTATGTTTTTATTTTTTTGAGTTGGAGTCTCACTCAGTTGCCCAGACTGGAGTGCAGTGGCCGCTCCCGGCCACCGCAGCCTCGACCTGCTGGGCTCCGGCGATCCTTTCGCCTCAGCCTTCCAAGTAGCTGGAACTACAGGCGCGCGCTACCGCGCCCGGCTAATTTTTTTTATTTATTGTAGAGATGAGGTCTCGCCAAGTTGCCCAGGCAGGTCACAAACCCGCGGGCTCAGTCAATCCACTCACCTCAGCCTCCCCAGGCACAGGATTACAGGCTGAGCCACCGAGTCCGGCACCCCTTCTGTTTAACATAGTGCTGGAGTTCCTAGTCAGCGCAGTATGGTAAGAGAAGGAAATCAGAGGTATACATATAGGAAAAGAGAAAGCTGAGTTATCCCTTTTTGAGGACAATATGATTTTTGTAACTTGAAAACCCAAGTGAGTCCATCAAACTCCTCCTTGCACTGATAAATGACTTTGGTAAAGTATTGGGGTACAAAATCAATGTGCAAAGGACACTTGCATTTTTATCTGTCAGAAACATCAGAGAACCAAATAAAAAGCACAATCTCATTCACAATAGCCCCCAACACACACACACACACACACACACACACACACACACACACACACACACACACACGAAATATCTTGACATCTACCTAACGAGATAAGTTAAAGACATTTACATCTAGAACTATAAAACACTGCTCAAAGAAATCAAGTATTACACAAACAAATGGAAGAATGTTCCTTGCTCATGGATTGGAAGAATCAATATTGTCAAGATGTACCTAAGGCTATCTACAGAGTCAATGCAATACCCATCAAATTACTAACATAATTTTTCTCAGACCTGGAAACAACAATACAGAAATGCATATGGAAATAAAAAGAGCACAAATAGGCAACACAATCCTCATCAAAAGGAACAAAGCAAGAGGTATTACACTTCCAGACTTTAAATTGTATTACAAGGCCACAATGACTAAATGACCTAGTATTGGTACAAGAACAGGCGCATAGATTAATGGGACAGGACAGAGATTTTAGAAACAAAAGCATGGTCTCTCAACCAACTCATTTTTGACAAAGCCACCAATAGCAATCACTGGGAAAAGGAGATCATATTTAGCAAATTATCCTTGGAAAACTAGCTAACATGCAGAAGAAAGAAACTGGACTTCTTTATATCACTATATACAAAGATTAGCTCAAAATGTATCAAAGATCTAAATGAAAAAACTAAAACTATAAGAATCCTAGAAGAAAATGCAGGAAGCACCCCTATACACATCTGGGTAGGCAATGAATTCTTGAAAAATTCCCCCAAAACAAATGCCATAAATGTTTAGATAGAAAAGTGGGACCTAATCAAACTGAAAAGCTTTTGCACAGCAAAAGAAATCAAGAGAATAAAGAGAAAAGTCACAGTATGGAAACAAAAATTGCAAAACAAACAAACAAACAACAAAAAAACCACATTAAAAATAGGCAAAGGACATGAACTTACATTGTCCAAAAGATGACATACAAACTGCCAAGAGATACATGAAAAAATGCTCAGCTTCAATAATCATCAGATAAATTCAAATAAAAATGACAATTAGATCCCACCTAACTCCAGCGAGAATGATTGTCATTAATAAGTCAAAAAACATAGTTGTTTGGGTGGGTATGGTGAAAAAAAGTAACGCTTCTACAACGTTGGTCAGAGTGCAAAATAGTTCAACCACTATTAAAAACAGTATGGTTATTCCTAAAAGAACTAAAAATGAATCTTCCATATGATCCAGCATTCCCTCTTCTGCAAATATACATGGAAGAACAAAAACCGTTCTACCAAAACAAAACAAAACAAAACAAAACAAACACCTGCACACACATGTCAATATTATTGGCGTACTATTCACAATAGCAAACACATGGAATCAACATTACTGCCCATCAAAAGTGGACTGGATAAAGAAGATGTGGTATATAAACATGATGGAGTATTATAAATTCAAAAAGAACAAAAGCATGGATTTCACAGCAAATTGGGTGGCGTTGGAGACCATTATACAAATTATCTATCATAGCTGCAAATAATTGAATACCACATGTTCTCACTCATAAGTGGATCCTGGACAGCAGTCACATGGGCACGAAGGAGGGATCAGCAGTTGCTGGGCACTGGTAAAAAAGGACAGTATTGAGGAGGGAGGACATGTGACAACACAACAGGTACCTGGTCCATGACCAGGGGGAGTGAGGGTCCGTTGGAAGCCCAAACTTCTCCTGCATGCAGCATGCCTGTGCAGTTAATCCTTACTCAGACCCTACATCTTTAAAATAAAATAAAAATTAAAAAATATACAGACAGATCACAAGTAAGCAGCCTAACATTACATCTAAGTGAGCTGAGAAAGCAAAGTTATATAAATCCTAATTTCAATAGAAAAATCAATTTCACTAAGATACAGCTACAATTGCAAGATATAGAAGATAAAAATGAAATAGAAAGGATCAAAAAGATTTAAAAAACTGGTTCCTTAAAAGGATAACTAAGACTGATGGACTCCTGGCCAGATTAACCAAAAAAAGAGAGAAAGTTCATATAAACACAATTAGAAGTGGAAAAGGCTAAGTCACAACTGATCCTGAGGAAATTCAAAAGATTATCAGAGATGACTAGTACATCTGTATGCAAATAAACTAGAAAACCTCAAGGAGATGGAGAATTTTCTGGCATCACACAACCTCCCAAGGTTGAAACAAGAAGAAATTGAAACTCTACCAGAACAATAACAATCCAGGAAATGACTCAGTCATAAGAAACCCCCCCATCAGAAAAAGCCCTGGACCAGATGAATTCCCAGCTGAATTGTACAAGAATACAAGGAAGAGCTGATACCAATCTTATTGGTAGTATTCAAGCAATCGAGAATGATGGAATTCTCCCTAATACATACACATTATATCTCTTATAATAGTCCTATACATCTCTGAAGCTCTCTTCATTTTGTTCTCAGTATATTTTTCCTCTTTTATTCAGATTGTTTAATTTCTGTTTTATCTCCCAAGTTTATTATTTTTTCATCACCTATATTCTTCTCTTGAATCTATTCATCAAACTTATTTTTTATATATTTTTCATTCAGAAATTTTCATTTGATTCTTCTTCTTATCTTTCATTTTTTTAACCTAACCTTTCCCAATCTTTGCTGAAGCTTTTTTCTTCAATGTGTTCATAAGTATTTGTTAAAGCACTTTAAAAATAACTTTTAAAATCTTTGATAGAGAGTTTTGACATCTTTGTCATCTCAATAATTTATGTATTGATGGTCTTTCTAAATTGACTTTGAGACTTTCTTGTTCTTGGTACAACAAGTAACTTTTGATTGAAGCATACAGATTTGGGCAATATGTTCTCAAACTCTGAATCCTAATTTATTCTTCTTTTGTAGTTGACTTTTACTGATATCTCACTCCAGCAGGTGAACTGAAAATGACATATCCATACTGCCAGATGGATCTAGGAGCCCAGTTATCTCACCTGACCTCTACTGATTTCTAGATATGGGGTTCCTCAATACGGCTAGTTAATGAGTAGTTTTATTCCTCATGTGTTATCTACTAATAATAGGCTTAGGATTGGTGTGTCCTCTTAACTACTGAGCAATAGTGAGCATCTTGACTTTCTACTACACATCCTCTAATACTACCACTCAGGGGAGGGATGAGAAACCTTGTTATTACTGAGTGACAATGGGGTTTCAGAATCCCTGCATAGTTTTCAGTGACATCACAGACAGTAGCTGTGTTTCTGACTGAAGCAGATCAAAGTCCTGAACTCTCTATTTCATCTTCTTTGAACTAACCCATTGAGGTATTCAGATATGTCATCAGTTTATTAAATTTGGAAATCTAGTTTTTCCTTTTGGGGTTTTCTGATCTGTTTCTAAATGAATAGTGGATGGAACCACAAGTTAACTTGTGAGAGAGTGTGTGTGTGTGTGTGTATGTGTGTGTGTGTGTGTGTGTGTGTTTCAATATCTAGTTAGTGTAAAGAAGTTATTTTCTAAAAGCTTTTGTCTTGCTAAGCTTTTTGTTAGAGAGAGAAGCCTTTTATTGGAACCTATTTTGTCTATCCTGCTAGTGTTTTCAGGTCACCAGCTTCTTCAGCTCTAAGGCTTGATTTTATGAAGGACAAAGAAACCAAAAACACAGAGAATTCACTACAGTGCTTTCCTCTGTTTTTCAAATTCTGATGTTCCTATGAGACATGATTTTTCTCTCTAATTTTCTGCTTTGCATACACACACACACACACACACACACACACACACACACACACACACACACACCAGAGTACCTATTCCAAGTGTATCTATTCCATATTTCTGAAACAAAAGTCCCAATCCCATTATTAAATTATCAAGCATCAGAAAATCTTTTTTGAAAATCCAAACCATAGGAATATATTTCAGTTTTGTTACACCATTTTCTTTCTTCAAATATTCATTCAGGACTTCTGGAAAAGTTGGCAAAATATTTCAGAATATAATGTGTCTAAATCAGAAAAATAATTTGACATACTCAATGATGATACTATTTTAAAAACAATTAGATAGATATAATATTTATTATGCTATATTCAACCAAATGACCATTTTTTGAGGGAAATAAAGATGATTTTAACAATTACATTATCTATTATTCGTTAATATTATAAAAACCCCATAATTTAAGGATACCATTAAAGTCAACACCAAACACTTCTAAGCTAACTGTATTAGTTAAAATACAGTTACTATGCTTAAATTATAATTAAATGACTTAGAGGTCAAGAGACCATACATTTTAAGCATTACAAATGTTAAATTTAAAACAAGGAAAATTATCTTTTATATTAAAGTCTATAATTTACTGCCTTTCATTTTAGAGTACTAGATGCCACATTATATTTTTCTTTTTATTATTGTGTATTCATGGGCTGAAAGTTTGACTTTCAATGCCATAATTTAAATAGAATTGTTTCCTAGCAACCGCCACATTTGGTAATTTGCCTTCATGAGCAGAGCTGATGCAAGGTACTTTCCACAGTCTGAATGAGTACTAAAAAAAATAGGCAAGCAATTTAATATTATTGTGAGATCATGACTACTTTCTCTGATCCAATTCCCAGTCCCTCTGTAAAAGGATCTCCTGCTTGCAGACCCTACATCTCAGGCCATTGCTAAGACCAGAAAATGGGTCTATGATGAATTATACAATAAAACACTTTGTCTTTGACATTCATATGAATTCTTAAAAAACTGTTTTACTTCTAAATTTAAAAGCTTGGGTTATATTCACTAATTGTGCAATTGAGTGTTATATACATCTCATATTTGTTGAAAACAGACGAATATGCTCCAGTTCCATTCATTATAGCCATCACACATATATTAAATTAGTTTTTAAAATTTTAATGAAATAAAGTAAGGGCATAGTCTTAGAAAGTAGATAACAATTTAAAAATTAGACTTAAACTAAATAGAAGTATATTGTGATTTTCATTAAAATTATTATTTTATATCTAGTAATACTATATACAATTTCTGTCAAAGCTTTTCAATGAAAAGTACATCTATAATACTCACTCTTTTAGGTGATGTGTCAAAGAAGGCCAATGTAGTGGGGGAGCTAATGAGGACTTGCAATTTATGGGGTAAGAAATTCAAAGTGCTAAAAGGAGAATCTGACAAAGTAAGATCTCAACAAATGCCTGCTTCATATCTTCTTTTGTTTTAAATTCAATTTAAAGTTGTGAGTACATGTGAGAATTTGCTACATAAGTAAATTGCGTGCAAACTTGAAATTTGGGCTTCCCATGAGCCCTTTCTTCCCCTAGAGTGAACATGGTACCCAATAGGTGGTTTTGTACCCGTACTCCCTCTTCCTTCCACCCCTTCTTGAGCAGTACCCAATGTTTATTGTACCTGCCTTTTTAGTCCATGTGGCCAATGTTTAGGGCCTGCTTATGAGTGAGAACATATGGTATTCATTTTTTTGTTTCTGTGGTAATTCACTTAGACTGATGGTCTCCACCTGCAAAGAACATGATATTCTTCTTTTTAATGGATGTGTAGTATTCCTTTATGTATATGTACTACATTTTCTTTATACAGTCCAGATTTGATGGTTATCTGTTGTTTGTATATATTATATATTATATATTTTCTTTTGAAGATTTCTTGGGGTGATGATGTGGAGAGGTTTAGAAAAAGATTTAGTTTTACTGGCTGCAATAAACCTTCAAAGAAAAAAATTAATAATTATAATTTATTTTTATAAAAAAATTAAAACATTCTATAAAACATATGCTGTAGCTTTTTGTTTGTTTAAATAAAAGTTGGTAATATTTCAGAATTGAAAATTTTCCTTTTTTTTTTCTCTGTAAATCTGCCCACCAGAATGATGGAACTTACTTTTGCATACAACAGGCTTTTATAAATGAATTTCTTCTATTCAGAAAGCTATCACCCCCTTTATCAAATGCAAGATAATCCTACCCATCAGGTAGGATTTATATGGAAAGACTTAGCTTCTATTATTAATGAACTTTAAATTTTATGAGGAAATTTTTTTAAAAGCAGGTATGCTCAGTAATGTCATCGTTTCTCACTTTTTTTTCTTTTTTGGATCATTTGTGTCACTATAATGCCAAAATAACTTCAAATTAGTGAAATAAAAAGTCAAAGTAAATCAATAATGCTGCCCTTTCATTTAATAATTGTGTTCTACATATTCCATCAGGATCATGTAGAAATAACATTAACTAACAAAGAGTATACAAAGAAAGCATTTAATTTAACTACATTTTAAGTTTAATTTTTTCTAATACTTGCTCAGATAGAACTAAAAATTTACACTTTGTATCTTTCCTAATTTAGAACCCAGTTTTGTGTTTCTGAAAAACTAAAAGTAATTTTAGTCAATTACCATGTACTCCTTTTATAATTGTAATTGTGCCAAATTATGTAATTACAAAATATTACAAATATCACCAATCACATACTGACAGCGTGTAATTATCTTATGAACTTATAAAAGTATGACAGCTAAAGATATCAAAAGATTTTAATATGATTATTAATTCTTTCCTGGTATTAAGAACCTAATTAAATTATGTAACATCTTGCCAAAACTAGGGGTTCGTTCTGAAATCTAGAATTAATAACCTAAAGAAAAAGATCTAAAACCTTTGGGACAAGTAACTTAAACTTTTTATTTTTATTTTTATTTTATATTTATTTTTTTGAGTTGGAGTCTCACTCTGTCGCCCAGACGGGAGTGCAGTGGCCGCTCCAGGTCACCGCAGCCTCGACCCGCTGGGCTCCGGCGATCCTTCCGTCTCAGCCTTCCAAGTAGCTGGAACTACAGGCTCGTGCTACCATGCCCGGCTAATTTTTTTTTTTTTTAATTGTAAAGATGAGGTCTCGCCAAATTGCCCAGGCAGGTCTCGAACCCGCGGGCTCAGGTAATCCACTCACCTCGGCCTCCCAAAGCGCGGGATTACAGGCTGAGCCACCGAGCCCGGCCATAACTTAAACTTTAAATGCATTGGAATGTCAATTTTATATATGCATATATAAAGAATATTATCTAGTATTGTTATTGTTATTATTAAAAGATAAAGTGTATTTGCTGAACTACTATAGCTTTTGACATTAAAAAATCAAAATGGTACATATTTAAACACCTATGCATTTCTAGGAAATTTGTGTCTTAAACAAAAACAATATATAATGAATACTTTTTTAAATTTAGAAATCATTTTATGCTCATTCATCTAATCTAGTACCAATTTTGACATACATTTTAGCAAAATGTACTTAATGTTGATCCGAATTATAAGAATGTGAAGACTTCTTAAACACAATAGGAGCACACAAGGTATAAATAACAACAGATGTATCTGACTACACAAAAGTTGAAAGCCGTGCCCCGGCTTCTAACATGTGAAGTAAACTCATTACAGTTTATTGAGTCCACGGATTACAAGCACTAAACAAATTATTTTAAAAACCAATATTTTGTCAGTTTATACTTTGTTAAAAATACAATAAACAAGCCGGGCTCGGTGGCTCAGCCTGTAATCCCACGCCTTTGGGAGGCTGAGGTGAGTGGATTGCCTGAGCCCGCGGGTTCGAGACCCACCTGGGCAGCGAGACCTCATCTCTACAATAAATCAAAAAATCAGCCAGGCCTGGTAGCGCGTGCCTGTAATTCCGGCTACTCGGAAGGCTGAGGCGGAAGGATCGCCGGAGCCCAGCAGGTCGAGGCTGCGGTGGCCGGGAGCGGCCACTGCACTCCAGTCTGGGCGACAGAGTGAGACCCCAACTCAAAAAAAATAAATAAAAAATAAATATTATAAAATAATTTATGCCAATATATTTTGCAACTTAGTATGATTTAATTCTTTAAAAAATGTGAACTCAAAAAATAGAAAAAAGAACACTTTACGTCTATTAAAATCATTGAATTCTAGGTATAACCTAAAAGAAGAAAAAAAAAAAAAATCCTGGCCAAGATTGTTTCACCAGTGAACTCTACAAAATATTTAAGAAAGGAATTATACCTATTCTACACAAACTCATTTTGCAATACCACTATTCTATTGATATAAAAACAAAACAAATGCAGTGTAAAAAATAAAACTACAAGTTAATATCCCTCATAAACATTAAAGCAAACATCATCAATAAAAGAGTAGAACCTAGCAAGTACATTCTCTAGCAAATAGAATCAGCAATATATTTAAACAGATAACATGTAAAGACTAAATTGAGATTATTTCAGTAATGTAAAGCAGATGTAACTTTTAAAAATCTTTAAACAGCATATGGACAGACTAAAGAGAACATTATAAAGGCTAAGATACCCATTCTCACCGTTCCTATTTAACATCATACAGACATTCTTATTCTGTCTAATATTGTAGAAATAAAGACATTCAGACAAGGAAGAAATAAAACTTTTATGTTTACAGACATGACTATCTATGTGGATACTCTTACAGAAAAATAAAAAAGTGTCTACAGAACTAATATGTGAAGGAGACATGTCCATAAAGCCAATATAAAAAAGATTGCATTTTTATATCCTAACAATAAAAAATTGAAATTGGGTTTGTATTCAAAAATGCATTATTTATAATAGCACCAATAACATGAACTAGGTAAGTATAAACTGATAAAATATGCTCAGGGACTCTATACTGAAAACTACAAATCAGAGACAAAATAAAACTTAAAAGGCCCAAATTAAAAGAAAAGGTGTACCATGTTCATAATTGAAAGATTCAACAGTGTTAAGATGGTAGTTCTCAGAACATTGTTATGAGTCATTGTATGCCTTATTCAAAATATTGGCATCTGTATGCAGAAAATGGAGTATTGATTCATTTCTTATAATTATTCAAAATTTAACTGAAATGCATAATAGTACTGTACTAATAAAACCTAAAACAGAATATATGTAAGAAACATATATTTGAAATTCTTTATCTTGATGTCTTCAAGATGTTTATGTGTATAGATATGCATATATAACTAATAATGAGCTATAATGTTATCATAGATATATTGATATGGGCATATAGGCACTAAACAACACAAGGTACAGAAGATTTATGGAAGAAAATCTATTTTTTTTGAGTTGGAGTCTCACTCTGTCGCCCAGACTGGAGTGCAGTGGCCGCTCCCGGCCACCGCAGCCTCGACCTGCTGGGCTCCGGCCATCCTTCCGCCTCAGCCTTCCGAGTAGCCGGAATTACAGGCATGCGCTACCACGCCCGGCTGATTTTTTGGTTTATTGTAGAGATGAGGTCTCGCCGCCCAGGCGGGTCTCGAACCCGCGGGCTCAGGCAATCCACTCACCTCAGCTTCCCAAAGGCGCGGGATGACAGGCTGAGCCACCGAGCCTGGCTAAATCTATTTTTATGGGAAGAAAGGTGTGGGCAGTAATCAGATAATGCTTTAAAGATGAGAGTGATAGTTTATTATAGAAAAATAATCTGATATTCTAGAGCCTGATTTTGGAGCTTTTTCTTAAAATACACAGTATAAAGAAAGACAACTTTGTGTTAAATACAATGGTGAAATTTACAATTCCTGTAAGGACTGGTCAAGTATGGTGGTTGAAGTATTTTTATCTCCAAGGATTGCAACATAAGTCTTTCAGCAACCAAGAACTATTTTCTGATTTGGTTCCCATGTGACAGGTGTGTGTAACCATTCACTTTCTGTTAAAAAGAAAAAATAAGTAATAAATCTTTGTCATTTTCTTCTGGTTACTGCCAATTTTAAGTAGATACACCAAAAAGGTCAGTTTCCAAATACTCTGCATGTGAAAGTAATGCATGCTATTTATGTAATATTTGAGAATCAAACAGATTTGTAAAGTGAATTTTCAATATTTTAATGATGAAACAGAAAGATAATAAATATGCTGCCCAACACCATGTAGAAAAACAATAATGGTTACTCCTGAGTTATGATTGTTGTTTACACCTTCCCATTTGAAGATTACATGTTCAAAATTAATACTACAAAGCCAGTCCCTTAAGTTTAATATATTCAGTGGAATTTATGATAAAGTGTTTGAAAGAATGTCTCTATTTGTGTGTATGAGTGTGTACAAGTAAATTAGTGTACTTGTGTGTTGTGTGTGTACATGTCTATATATGTGTAGGTTTGTAGTGCTGGCATATCTGTACATGTATCTGGAAAAATAAATGGTTAAACTTTAAATTCCTTAACAAAAAACATAATGACCCTTAAAGATCCCTCATAAAATTTAGTACAAAAACAGATTTTTAGAATTACTAATTCAAACATTTTAAGCACATTGAAAAAATATCAGCAAAAAAGTGTTATCCTTACATGTGTATGTGCATTTTGTGCTGTTTGTTGACTAATGCTAACAAATATTTTCATTCTGCATATTTTATAGGCCAAGATGTATAGAAATATTTCTCCTACAACAATAGGAGTAAAGCATGTCTTCAAATATATACAAAATATTCTCAACCTAACATTACTTTTGCTTTTTTTTATGCCATCACTCTTAACTAGTAATCTAGCTAACCAATATTGTAGACTAATAAGTACTTTTTTCTCACATCCTGAATTTAGACGAAGATTCAAGTTCTGAAACTGTTCCAATTATTCTTCTGTGACCAATACATGCAATATGTTTACAGCTGCCCGAGAAACCTGATTCAAAGCTCTTCCTAACTAGACATTTTGGTGTTTCTGGTTACTTTGGGAAACTTATTTTTCTCAACCTAAAACTGCCAGAGATGTCTCAGACTATATTTTAATTTAAAAATGATACTATAAAAAAATCACATTTAAAAAAATAAAGTTTTAATGATTCACTAAAATTTGAGGCGGTTGTGAACTTAGTTGCTTCCATTGAAAGTTTTACTCATCTTATGTATGATATCTCCTGTTCGACAATAACATAATCATTCTAAATTTGAAGATGGTGCTCAAAGATATTATTGATAATTTTAGGTATTCTGGTCATGGTCAATCAACTTTTTGATTTTCTAGCTTCTAATTCTACTATCTGAATGCATTTTTACCCTTGCAGTTTGTTTCCATTTTTTAATAAATTGTTAACATTCATAGAAGTTGGTTTTTGAAAAATTTGTACTCTTCTTGGTGAAATGATTACTATCCATGGACTGATGAAAATTATCTTGTCTATTCAATGTATCCTTGTTATTACCTTCCTTATTCTAAAATTCATCCTTCTTTAAGATATCTCTTTATGTTCTTGACTAAGAAAGTTATGGTTTTCGAAGTTTTCCTCAAAATACTTACTCAAAACACCTATGTTAGGTCTTCTTTCCTTCCTCATTCCTTCAGATATAGTTTTGGATATTTGTTGAAATTTGATCCATTTTGGAGGTGGGTCTTGAGGGGAGGTGTTTGGGTTATGGGGCTGAATCTCTCATGAATGGCCTGGTTTCTTTCTTGCAATAATGAAAGAGCTCCTGTCTCATTAGTTTGGGAAGAACTGATTGCTTTCAAAAAAAGCCTGGTACCACCTATCCTCTCCTGCTTCCTTCCCTTGTCATATAATGCCTGCTCACCTTCACTTTTCCCATGAATAGAAGTTTACTGACACCCTTACCAGAAGCAAATACTGCCACCACATTTCTTGTACAGTCTGCAGAACTATGAGCCAAGTAAATCTCTTTTCTTTATAAATTAGCCATTTATTTCTTTATAGAAATGCAAATGGACTAAAAAAAAACCTTCCCTCTCTCCCTCTTTCCTTCCCTTCCTCCCTTTCCTCACTATTCATTTCAATTTATGGGTTAAAAACTTTAATGACAGTACTAGATTTTTTCAAGAAACAATGAAATATAATAAAATTAATGTCACTCTGAAAAGCCTTTTTTTAGGCTCCTAACTGTAAAAAACTAATTTCCTCACTTTGTTTAAGCTTATATTTATAATTTTGTCTAAAATAGTATACAAATAAAAGCAAGACTATCATCTTTTTGCTACATTATTACAATTTAATTTCAGCTTTAAGAAACTGAAACTCCACAAAGAGGTTACAAATTCATGAGGTGTTTCTCCTTGCTCTAGTTTGTTTTTGTATCAAGAATTTAAATAAAAGATTTTTTTTAAATGCAGCCATTTGTCTAATGCCCACATTCTACTGTTGAAAATGGAGAATTGAGAAAACTTTTCCCGGTAAGTCACATCTAGCACTACTCAGTTTCCTTATGTTAGCTCTTCCTTTGTGTTATGACAAAACTTTCAGTTGCATGAAAAGTTTTTATTTTGGAGTATTTGTTTTTGGGTATCTTTGAACAAATTTAAACATTCAATGAGATTTTCATTTCTCCATGTTTTTTTCCTAAACTGATTATGTGGGTTTGTTAGAACGCAAAATTTATATTCCTGTATGATTGTGCTTTCTCTTCTCCAATAAAAATAAATTATTTTGTTTTTTTCACTTAGTAATGAAGCAAACAAAGAATTCTGATATGTTAACATTCAATGTCATTATGCTCCTAGTTAATACTGTTCTCAACCATATTTAACATATAGCAAAATTCAAAATGAGTTACATTTTTACCCTATCAATATTTAAAATTGTCTCTAAAAATGTAATAAAAGCTAACTGTAAATATAAATTATGATTAATGCCAGATAAGCAATTTTAAGAAAATCAACACACATAAACACAAATACTTGCCACTATATCACTTGAATTGATATAAGAAAATATATTCTTCTTTCTAGAGCCATGAAGTATAAAATAAGTTTAAAAAAAAACAATTTCAGGTAAGAATTCACCTACAAGGCAGACCCAAAATATAATTTAATAAAATGCAAAGAATGTCGTAGGAAATGAGTATACATTTTTTTTGTGTTTGCTATGAATACCAACATCTTTATTGAGCATATCTGGAGAAAAGTGGTGAATTTGTTCCTATACCTTGCATGATTATAGAAATCTGGGATAATAAAACAGTATATTTTATTCTCTGAAAGAATACGTGATACATTACAGAACATTCTTTGTAATATTTTTGATGTATTTGAAGAGTTACATTAATAGCACTATCAAGTCTTCCTTTGACTTTTCCACTGCTGCCTACCTTAGGCATGCCTTGCCTTCATTTAAATCGATGGCACTTGATAATCTTTCACAAGTAGCAGGCTCGATATAAGTCCATTTTGAGTTGTAGTTCTTTTTCTGAACTTGTGCTGAACAGTGTATACTATAGTAGATAGTGTACTAGAATCTGTGTTAGTTTGACTGGGGTGCATCTTAATTCTGTCATGAACAGTTATGTGATTTGGGGCAAGTTGGGACACCATTGCAAACCAGGATTTCTTCTTTTGGAAGATGTATAAAGCTTTAAAATGACTTTTAGTCTTCAAGTACTGTGTTTCAGCTCCAGACGTCAGAGCAGTAATGGAAAATACTATTGTCTTGCAGCAGGTTGCTCAATTTTTACTTGTGGAGAATGTTCCTTTTCGAAGACTCTAATATCAGGCTTTAAGTCTTTGCTTCCTTTGCTTTTAATTTTTATCTTATGCCACATACTTTTGAAACTTCCTTTATTCTAATTGAATAAATCGTTTTATTCTAATGATGAATTCCAAAAATACTAGGCTATATTTGTATTTATAATTATCCAGTTTTTATAGCAAGGACAATTTTCAATGATTGGAATAAAATCAGTAATCTCCAGTTTTACAGTGATCAAATTTATGTTAGCCTAATGGATTCTATGGATATATAAAGCATTTTAATTCATAGTGAATGATCATTTGGTCCAGGCTGAAATTTCTTTATGTGGGTACTCATAATCCAAGTTGAAGGTTCTCTAGGCATTAATTTTTTTCAATTAAGAAAAGATATAATGCTCAGTTTTATAATAGCAGAAGCTTTTGCAACATTTTTTATGACTGTTAATTAACATTAGAATGCTTTTATTATTTATAAAAATGCATACATGTTTCTTGATAAATATTATTGATGAAAACATCATATTTAATAGAGCTTAGTATTTCATACCAAGGTATTATTTTTCTCCAAATTTCCACTGCAATTGTAAGCAGTCAAATTGAAAAGTACAATATGCAGACAAATTGATCTTCCCAAAGTCCCCAAGCTATTCTGCACTATTTGCCCCCTTATTAGAAATGTGAGCCGGGCTCGGTGGCTCAGCCTGTAATCCCGCGCCTTGGGAGCCTGAGGTGAGTGGATTGCCTGAGCCTGAGGGTTCGAGACCCACCTGGGCAACTTGGTGTCACCTCATCTCAACAATAAACTAAAAAATCGGCCGGGCGTGGTAGCGCACGCCTGTAGTTTCAGCTGCTTGGAAGGCTGAGGCGGAAGGATCGCCAGAGCCCAGCAGGTCGAGGCTGCGGTGGCCGGGAGCGGCCACTGCACTCCAGTCTGGGCGACAGAGTGAGACTCCGACTCAAAAAAAAAAAAAGAAAAGAAAAAGAAATGTGAAAGAAACCAACATTTGCCAGCAGGATAGTGATTCTTTCTAAGGAGTTTGAATAATGGACATTAGAAAAAAGAAAGATCTAACTTCTCATTTAGAATATTTCTAAGACCAAAATTACTGCCCAATACTAAGTCTTGACTTATGGATATAAAATTTTTCTTTGTTTTTTTCTGCTTAGAATGATAGGGCTGCTGGTGCTTGTATAGATCAGTATCTGATATTTAGGGAGAATGAAATATAGTATATTTAGCAGCATCCTTTTCTTTGACTGCTAAATCATTTTAAGTTCAACATTTCAGTGAATTCCATAGTCACCATTTGCAGTTCAGAAAATGAAAGGTCTAAAAACATTCAGAAATTTTCTATAACTCAGAGTCTTTCAAGTTGAATTTGGTGTCAAAATGAAAAAGTAAAATTTGGAAGTTACAGTTTCAGCAATACACAATTTTACCCACAAGTGCTTCATAGTTATTAACTAGAAAGCCCTCTAGAGTTAAACATTCCCTAGATATATTCCTGATTATCAAAACAGTCATAAATTATGATTATTATTGATTAGATGGCTTTTTTTTTCTCAAAGCAACTAATTATGCTCCAGTCAAACTTATGCAGGCGGTATTTGTACAGGGGACCTTCTCTGTGCATTAGAGATGTAAAAATGTAGACTAAATAGGAAACCCTAAGTAGTGAGTAGATTTGACTCTTGAAGTTGGCAATAGATACAAAACACGTCTCTTTAGTAATTACAGATATGACGATGGAAAGGAAAGAATGAGAACTTTGTAGTATCCACATTCAAGTTTTATTCTACATGTAACTGTAAGGATTATCTAGACCCACATGAATTCACATAAGTAGACTGATATGCAAAAGACTATCCACCACATTGAATGCCTTATACATTCTCATTATAAGAGGATCACAGCTCTTAATGACGATGACTAAATTCATACAAAAAATACATAAGATTCATGAAGGTTGTGTCATAATATAATAATCTATATTATTCATCTACCATGTAAGAATATGTACTAGAATTATGTATTTTCTACCCTAATTCTTTACAGTGCTTTTTTTTTTTTTTTTTCATTTTGTGGAGGTCAAAAGAAAATTCATGAACATGAAGGTCATTATACTGGGGTTCTGTTAGGTGATAAAATAAAAGAAAATTCAAAGATGACAACCATGCAGAACATCTGGCATCCTGTCACCTGAACATTTTTATAACGAAATTGCTACACGTGCTTTTGTAGGAATGTGCCAGATGGACACTGCAATTACATACTGCATGGAATTACAACTCTCAGAGGAGGAGATTTACATGCTTCCTCTTAGACCAGCTACATGCTCAGCATAAGAACGGGACACAGAAGGGAAAACAGACTCATCTATGAAAAAGCCTTACTGGTTTAATCTTAATTTTTCTATGATTGTTGATTGCTTGAAATTTTAAAGGAACATTACTTAACTGTTGATGTATTCAGTTGTTGTTAATAATGTTGACTCCTATCTGGAAAGAACAACAGTTTTATTTCACACACACACACACGCACGCGTGCACACACACGTGCTTACACACACGCGCGCCCGCACACACACACACACACACACACACACACACACACACACACACACACACACTGCTTTATCCACAAGTGAAATGACTTAATTCAAACACAGAAGTATCATGTAAAAATAAACTTTGTTCATAAATCCAAAAAATGCTGATTTCTTTAGGTTTCTTATCACTAGCTTGAGAAATCGAAGCCTTTATTGCAATGTAGACCCAGTCCTACACAAAGTAACTCACCTCCTAACAGGCAGTATCCTGGGCTCCATACCTGTCTACATTGTTTCCTCAGCAGCTGCATGAACTCCAAGAATGACATGCAAGTACTACAGGAGCTTTTTAATATATCTAGAAAATATATCTCACACTAGTTTTTTAAGCAAATTAATTGGAAATATAACCTCCTCTAGCATCTAGAAACTAACTAATGACTTAAATTTAATTAATCATATATACATATATGTTAAAGAAAAAAGACATTGTTATTTGCTAAAAGTCTATTTTGGGCTTGGCATTTAAATATATTATCTAATTTAATCCTTATAAAATATTTGAGGAAGGTGGTAATTCAACTTCATGTTTGGGAAACTTAGTAATGAGGAAAAAAACTTGAACAAAAAGTGATAGAGCCAGAAGTGGAGCTAAGCGCTAATTAGCAAGAGTTCATGCACTTTCCAAAATACCAAACGGATACAGGTATAATTACCAGCAGTAATATGGCTCATTGAAATAAATTATTTCAATAGGAGACCCACACTTCATCTGTATAATGACCACTTATGTACCCAATCCTGAATTGAACCCTATATATTTAAATTTTTTAAAAGAGATCAATTATTAGCTTCATAAATGAATTTTTCCATCCTCAGCTGATATCTATGTCACCCCAGTCTATGTTTCGAAAAAAGTTCTTTAAGTATGGAATTTGAAATCAAAGTGGCACTGGTTTATAATCCAGAATGAACACACAATAAATGAATTCCAGAAAATCTCTCCCTAAATTATTTCACCTGTACGTAAATATTTAGAGTATTACCATGTTGGTGTTGCTAATGTCTCTTTTGACATAAAAATCCCAAGACAGTGATTTTTCAGGATGGAATTTAAAAAGTATGACATAGTTAATATTTCAACATGTTAAGCAGAGAAAAATCTTAATGCCTATTTTTGCTTGCAAATTTGTTTTGTATTGATATCATGTCTACTGTGTAATTTACTCTAAAATTGTGAGAGAATTTAATGTTATTTAACAAATCTAGATTTTAGTGGTCGCTAGGTTGAAAAAATAATGAGTCAGTAAACTGATAGCCATATTGTATTTCACTCACCTTAACTTTGCTTCTTTTGTATATTTACTAAGATGTCTAATATTCTTTCCCGTAAACTTAAAACATACTCAAGTACCAATTTAAAAAATAAATGAGTATTTACCTTGTGAAATACAGTTCATAATTTCCAAAGTCTATGTTTCATCTTAAGACAGAAATTTCTATCTGAAACTTCTAATAAGTTTGGGCATTAGTAAAGACATCTGAGCAAGTTTTTCAACCTTATCCACTCTTATGGAAAGGCAGTATAGGAGAGACTGACATCTGATAGCTTGCAATTACAGCCTGAGTGTCCAGCACTTCAGTGCAATACAATTCTGCTCCTTCCAGGGTGATCCACATGAGGAGAACTGACACCTTATCTTTTTGGTTTAGTTATCTTGTCTAATTATGTATCCATGTCTGTATGGGAGTGGTTAAAGATAAGTTTAAATTTCAAAACCTGCTCAAATAGCACCTAGAACACTATATTATATGATATCTAGAAAAATCAGGGTCACCTATGCAGAGCAGACACTTGAGGTCTTTGACTATTGAGAAAAATCTTACAAATTTGTTTGGTTATCATATTTCCACATAAATTGTTCTTTCCAGGAAAAGTACTGAAGAAAATAATCTGATTGCATTTTTCTTGTCTGATTGGAGGTTCAGATATGCCAAAATGTATAACATACACTTTAAATACCTATAGTCATAATAACATTGAAATATGCTTCAAAACTATGACAATATGTTTATAAAATATTCTAACTTCACATTGCAAACCTAAAAACAACAATATAATTTCTCCATGAAAGAACTTTTTATAGACTCAGTAATTGTTAAAAAATATTAAAATATAATACAGCTAAAATATATTTTAAAATGTCTTACTAAACAAAGGAACACCCCTCCCTAACTCTAAAATTAAACAATAAAGTTATTATAAAGACAGGTTTGAGTCAAATAAAATATTAATCATTTTTTTCAAGATTGCCATCATAAATCTGTCATACTAGGACATCTGGTATAAACAGTGTTCACCAAGTTAATTGCTAAGAAGACTGTTACAACGTACAATTTTTTCTCTTTTTTTGGTTTGCCCTACTTTGATAAAAATAATATTTATTTAGAATTGATACATTTTTGCATTATTTGAAGAAATTGCTACTGTATTCATAATTCTCTTCAATGGTTCCATACAGCTGTCCATGTGTACTTTTAATAAATTTACCATTTGAGAAGAAAGAAAAGAAAGAAAAAAAGAAACGGCAAAAAACAAAAAAAAAACCTCTTCTTGTACCAAAATCTGAAAAAAAAATTACCATGGTACTACATGTGCTAGACAAATAATGAGAGTTTCTATTTAATTACTTAACACACATATAATTAAAACATACAAAAAATCTTTATTTATACAGTTACAAAAGTGATTGATCAGTGCTTGTTTCAAGTCATCTACTATGTTTATATTACATTAAACAAGATCTGACAACAAATATTTTATTTAATAAGTCAACCGCATAGAAAGATAAAATTAATACAACTATATGTGATTTAAGTAAAACTTGAGGAACAAAGGTAAATGAGCTCCTGTTTATGTTTCACATATTCAGTATATAATAACTTGCCTGTTTAACAGGCTAAAAATGTACAAGCTCATAAATGATGAATTTTACCTTGCTCGAAACTAATTTGCTATATATGAAACAGCAGTAAGTACGATATGGTGGAGGTAAGATTATAAGTACATCTTAAGTGCCATCCATATGGTAAATGCGGTTAGATTCCTTGGAAAAACAAGGTCCTGTGGAAGGAAATGGTTGGAGACAATTTTTATGGGGATGAAGCCATTTAAGGGGGTGGAACAATCACAATGGAGAAATTGACTATACAAATTGAGTCAAGTTCCATGGAGATTCACTTTTTATCTGGTACTCAAGCACTAACTGTTTCCACTTTTAACCTGGCAATAAAAAGTTCAGAGCTTTCAGAGTACAGGATCTAATTTCATGGTGTTCTGTTTTTGGAGTTCTGAATAAACCTCGTCTTCCGAATGTAATGGAAGGGAGATTTGAGATCCAACTCCCTAAGTTTGTCTTTGAAGAGCCTTGAGTAAATTAAATTCAGAGGTTTTGCCCTGCAGATATTTTGAAATTTGCTGGGAAAGCTAGAAGTTGTAAAATCGATGTATTAAACTTAATAGGGAGAAAAAAAATGAAGGTTGAAAAAGGTGAAATTAACTTTCTTAGTAACTGGTATCAAAATTAATTGTCATCTCTCTTCAGCTTTGCTTCCTTAAATATCTCCTTCTCATTGTTTAAATCTAGATGTATTATTTTTGACTCCAAGCAGAGGACATCTTATTTCCATCAAACTGAATCTTAAAATAGGCTCTGCTTCTTGGTGACTGCAGACAGCCTGGGAGTATCGTGGCAGATGTTTGCAGCAGTTGTTAATATTCATTCTGATATTTTGTAGATTCCTGGAAAATCTTCATCACCGCATTCTTTTTGTCAATAACTTTCATTGATTTTAATTTTTTTCATGAATTTTTAACACAGTCAGGATATTTTAAAATGATTTTTCCCTCCTTTTTCCTGTAAACTCAAGGTCATGACTCATAATAAAGAACTATGTGTTAAACTGGATCCAAACATTAGAAGCACTGGCTTGAATAATGATTTGTATTTCATTATTCTTATCCCTAAATCCAAATGATGATTTGAGGCATGCTCTGTGAAAGCTAAAAATGGAAAGAAATTACAAAGAGTTGTACCATATTCTATATTCACAGTTTTTGCTTTGCTTATTGGTTCCATGATTATTTTTTCAAGAGGTACAAAGCTGGAAAGGGCAGATGCCATGCCTGCTTGACTCTGCACTGTAGCACAGATATTCAGTATTATACCACCTTTATTGGGTAGGGATTCAGTCTTTACTGAATGACTGAAATCTACCTCATTCCTAAAAATAATAAAGTTGACTGTTAAGGAAGTGTTAGCCTTTATTTGCTTTTCAGTGTAAGAAAAAAAAAAAATCACATGAAAGTAACATAGTTGAGTCTACCAGCATATTTAGCATTAAGATATATCTTAGAGAGACTAGTTGCATATGGCAATTATAAGTATAGAAGTGGGTAATTATACTAGTCATTACGCACCTCACCAATGTCTTAACATCTAGGCCTCATGGGGTAAATGGACTCTTCCATTGTCTTTACTCTTGCTGCCAATTTTCTCTTATTGTTTTTCCAACATTCCACCTCAGCCTGAGTCATCTAGCATTCACTAGCCAGGGAGTGCTCAATTACAGCTTACTGTGATGGATATATTGTCTATTAGAACTATTTGCAGTGGTAAGTTTAGTCTCTGTTCAAATGAGTTAGGTTTATTTTTTAACATCCTTAGAAGTCCTGAACATTAACAAATAGGAAACATTACTCATCATTTCCTTTTTTATTGTCAATTCCTAAAGTTGGTCCTGAGCCTTATGATTTTATAAATATTATTTGTTATATAAATTGTACTTTTTCTTATATTTAGAACTGTGGGTTGTAAACTAAAATATTGCATACATTTCTTATTCAAAATCAGATACTTTAGAGAATTAAATGTGGCACATATAATAATTAGGCAGGGAAAACAGGTATTAACCAGCAGCATCTCAGGCAAAATTATAGTACAAATTATATTAATATAATAATGGACAATTGCCTATAATCCAGTTTATGATTGTCTCTGCATTCTAGAGATCTCAAATTTCCAGTTTTTTGTTTCTCTCATCTATGACAGTACATCCTCGATATTTATTTTACTTTGCTAAAACAAACATTTGTCAGTTGTATAATATATATGCGAATGCAAGTGGGAGAGATGTTCATCTGCAGCATTTTTGTTTATTGGGAGATACAAAGATTAATGCGACATAGTTCCTTACAAACAGCCCTTTAAAACAGGCAAGCATTTACCAAGCTAACATCAATATGAGACTGTGTTGCGTTTAAGTAGAAGAATAAAGTACTGATAAAATAGAGTTTATTATTTTTAAAAACCAGAAAAGCATTTAAGGTACACTCTTTGAAGAATGATTAAGATTTTGATGGAATACAATATACATAATGTAAGTTGTAATCTAAAGAGAAAACAGAACATTGAATTCATTGAAATGATTATATTTGGTAAAAGAGTTATTAAACCAAATGGGAGTGTGAAACTACCTTGAGATTACAGCAACACTGAGATTTTCAGCAATACTGTCGCTTCCTTCAGCTTGAAGAAGCTAAGAGGGCAGGCAGTGAGTGTTACCAGAGCCCAGGCATGACAAACCCATTCAACAGAAGCTGGTATTTCCATTGTCTCACCCATAGGAGCCAGAGCCACAGAGAGAAATTCTGTCTTCTCCCTTTCTTCTGTTTTCCAAATCCCTGCTGATGCTTTGCATTGGCCAAATTTCTCAGAAAGCCAGTCACACAGGGGTCTTCGTGGGGGAGGTTACTCCAATGACAAATGAACAAAGTAGAAAAAAAAGGGAGGGACCAGAATACAGAAAAAAAAATTGAATAAATATAAGAGGACATGAGGAAAATGGCAGGCATTTCTCATATCTAAATAGAAAGCATCACTGACAGGGAACATCTATTGTTCATCTGTGCATCAATCCTTCCATATTTTTGAAACCCGTATCACTTTTCTTCATGACACTTTTGTCTTGAGAATGGCTCCTTGCCAAAGCTTTATAGATTCAGTGAGAACGTCAGTCATACTAACCCTCTCCGTGACCTTTGAAATTTTCAGATCATATGGTCTAAGACAATCATAATTTATCCCTGACATGTTCATATATGGAATTTCAAAGTTTTTGTTTCACTTTAGATCAAGAGTTGCAAAACTAGATTACAGACCTGCAGACAGCTATGGTCCTTGTCAAGAACAAAGAAGCTCTGAAGGACAGCATCACTGCCCTCCCCACAAATCTCCATATGCCACCCCCCTAGAGTGCGTACACACACACACACACACACACACACACACACACACACACACACACACAATCTTATACAATTTAACACCGATTTAAGAGGAAAATGTTCATGCAAAAGTCAAACATAGCATTAAGTCCCATGACTTTATCACTGTTACCAGATGTTCTACCCCAAGATGATCAAAACAATAAATTAATAAACTGCCACTTTCAAAATACTGCTTGGAAGAATCATTCTGACATTAAAAACAAACAAACAAACAAACAAAAAATCCACTAAAGATAAAGATAGAAGTCAAATAAATATAAATGTAGGCATCATAAGAGAGTTTCAATCAGTGACCGTGGTCATCAAAGACTGCAGCTTTGAAGGAAGCATAATTTTAAAGGGAATTTGTGATACAAATGAAATGTGGACAGGCGTCAAAGGAGGAGAGTATTTGAGTTGAATGAGGAGCATGAGTAAAAAAGAAGAGTCTGGAGTGCTTAAGTAAGATCTAAGAAACAATTTCACCTGAAAACCTGAAACAGAAAATGGTGTGAATTATTCTTTTTGATCGCTCCATTCAACCAGGGAATTGTGTAAAGAGTTAATTATGGAAAAGTAACGTTGAAAATATAGTAGCAGGCCCAGTTTTAAAGGTCTTATTGATTTAATCATTTCATAATGAATACATGTATTGAAATGCATTGCAATGCATAGATATATACAATTATTTAGGCAATTAAAAATAAAAAAACTATAAAACATAAAATAAATCAGACTTCATGAAGATGACCCATTGAAGATAATGACCTATGTTAAATATACAGAAACACTCTACAAATGATATTTAAAGATAGTAATCATAATGATGGGAAAAGATTTTCAAAATACAATTTAAAAAAGGCTAACGACACCATAAGAATTTTTTTTTTACAAGTATCTGTTTTATTTCATTGACATTTAAAACACATAAATTAAATGCACATATTTTAACTGCTCAGTTTGGTAAAATTTTATGTATGCATAACCCCATGTAACTACTACTCAAAATGAGAGATAGATCATTTTCACATTTCAAGACTCATTCTTGGTCCTTTCAGACTATTTCTTCTACTTTACAAGAGGCAAGTACTCTCATATTCTTGCAACTATAGAGTAGTTTTGCCTATTCTTTAATTTAAAGTCTTTGAAATCCAGTCTGGTTTTTATGTGTCTAGGTTCTTTTGCGTAACATATTATATTTTAAATTATTTATGTTGTATCAGCAGTACATGCTTTTTAATATTTGAGTAGTATTGCATTTATGACTAAAGCATAATTTGTTAATCCATTCTCCTGATGATGGAAATTAAAATTGCTTCCAGTCTAATGCTATTACAAATAAGTCTATTATAAACATGAATTTCCAAGTTGTTTTATGGATATATTCTTTCATTCTTTGTGTAAATACTGAGGAATTATTGGCTACATATATATACATATATTTGATTAGAAACTGCCAGTTATCTAAAATATTTATATAATTAAACATTTCTACCAACAAACTATGAGTTTCCAATTGCTTCATATCTAAAAAGTATTTCATGTCATCTGTCCTTTTTATTTTAGTCATCCTACAGGGAAAGAAATATCATCTTATGATTTTAATTTGTATTTTTTGATGAACTAAATCTTAAAGCATATTTTCGTATACTCATTGGTCATTCATATAACTTCCTAGATGAAATATTTGTTCAAGTCTACCCATTTTCAAATGAAAATTTTTTTGACCTTCTACTTTATGGAATTGCAAGAATTCTTCATATCATATGGATAAAAACTTCTATCAGATAAATTTACGGAGAAAAGTCAATGTGCAATTTTTCTATTCAATTTTCAATGTCATTTAATGAGCAGAAAGTTTTTAATTTTAATAAAAACGATTTATTTATTTTGCTAATACTTTTTTTTTTTTTTTTTTTTGAGTTGGAGTCTCACTCTGTCGCCCAGACTGGAGTGTAGTGGTTGCTCCCGGCCACCACAGCCTCTCCCGGCCACCGCAGCCTCGACCTGCTGGGCTCCAGGGATCCTTCCGCCTCATCCTTCCAAGTAGCCGGAATTACAGGCATGCGCTACCACGCCCAGCTGATTTTTTGATTTATTGTAGAGAGGAGGTCTCGCTGCTCAGGCGGGTCTCGAACCCGCGGGCTCAGGCAATCCGCTCACCTCAGCTTCCCAAAGGTGCAGGATTACAGGCTGAACCACCGAGCCCGGCTTGCTAATACTTTTTATGTTTTATATAATTAATGTTTGACTACCAAAGGCTGCAAATGTATTATCTTGTTCATTTTAAAATATTATTTTCTATGTTTTACATTTAGGACTGTAAACAATCTCAAACTAACTTTTATGTATAGAGCAAAATGCAGCATTTACTTTTCATGCATTTATTTATTTATTTAGGTGATAGAAATAGTCATGTGTTCTAGCATTACCTGCAAAAAATTGCTTTTTGTTACAATTAAATTATCTTAATTATTTAATAAAATAAAATTAAATTAAGTACTTTCTCATTAAATTAACTTGGCATTTTGGTCAAAAATTACTTGACTATATACGTTCAGATCTACTTTTGTAATCTATTCTGCTCATAGATATTTTGGTCTGTTCTTATACCAATAATAAACTTCTTGATTATTGTAACTTTATAGTAAATTTTTAACTTAGGTGAAGTAAGGCTTTCACCTCTATTTTTTTCAAGATTATTTTGTCTATTCTATATCTTTACATTTTCAAATTCATTTTAATGACAGCTTATTAATATCTCCAAAAATCTGCTACTCTTTCTTTTCACTGATTGCTTTAAACTATGACTAATCCTAGGAAGGACAGATAGTTTAACATTATTAAGTCTCCCAAACCATGTACTTACGAATACTTGCATATTTCAACATTCTTTAGATCTTCTTTAACTTCTCTCAGCAATATTTTGTGTTAATGCACATATTTTGAACTTATTTTGTTATATTTGCACAGTCATTGGACATGTTTTTTAAAACAAATGCAAATGACATTTGTTTACACTTTCCACTTTATTTCTAGAACTCAATAATGCAAAAGATTTTGCATAATTACTTTAGTTTCTGCTATCTGGCAAAAAATAACTTACTAGTTGTAGTAATTATTTGTGGATCTCAAATAATAGTCTATACACACAAATGTGTATTTTCTATATGAAGACATCTAGATTCTTTCTTTTCAACCTTTATGCCATGGGTCTGTAGGTCTGTTGTTTTCTGGGGATGGGGGTATTGTCATTTCCTGGAAGTTAGTTCATTTAGGTTTCTATGCTTTATCAACTATTTTTAACAGATTAAATGAAAACAAATAAACTTATTATTTGGCTTGTTCTCAGGGTTTACATCAGAGCTAACATTCCATCGGGTGATTTTCTACTTTTTTACCAGCATGAAATCCCCATGTGTACTCTTGCCACAACTGGGGAATTAATTTTTTAAATAAACCATGCAACTTAACACCAAGTATGCCAAAAATATGTTCACATAAGAATCAATGACAAAACATATCCTTTTGAATGTTGACTATATCATCACTTCAAATGTTTAAAAACATTAATTTAAGGATTTAGTGATAAATTACTGATTAGATAGATTTTATTGCCATGTTTTGTACTAAGAAATTAGTCAACGGCAGTACTTAAAAAATTCTGGCACACATCAGAACATGGAGCAAAAGATTTTTACCGCCAGGCCAAAAATCACAAATTTGTAGGAAAATGAAAAAAGTAAGAACAATGAGATGCCAATATACAATTATTAAATAACTAATACCAAAATAAAGGTGAAAATACCAAGAACTTGCAAGAATGCAGGATATCTGGAACTCTTCTACTTGACTTGTGGGAATGTGAAATTGTACAGACACTTTGGAGAATGGTTCTTTAGTTTGTTACACAATTAATATACTCTTAACACATAACCTGATAATTCATTCCAAGGTATATTCCTGGGAAAAACAAAACTATGTCACACAAATCCTGTAATTAAGGTTGATAGCAGCTTTATTCATAATCAACAAAATCTGGGGGAGAAAGGATGTCCTTCAACCACTGAATTTATAAACTGTACATCCATATACTGGAATGACTCTTGACAATAAGTGCAATACTTGTACAGGCATCAACATGTATTTTTCGAAGTGCAAGGAACCAAACCCAAAAGGCTATAACATTTTGTCTTGCTTCCTAGAAGCAGCAAAACTACAGGGACTAAAGTAGATCAGTGGATGCCAGAGGTAAAGAAAAGTGGCAGCAGTGGACTACAGGTAGAATGCCCAGGACATTTTTTAAGGTGTTAAAATTGTTTTGTATTTTGCCTATGGTGATGGACACATAATTCTATGCATTTGCCAAGTTTATAGAACAATACAAAGAGTGACTTTTAATTATGTAAATTAATAATCAGTAATAAAAATAAAGGACAAAAATAAGTAAAGCAATAGAGTAGGAGATGACAAACTCTCCATTCAGGCCCAACCTCAAGCAGATGAATAAAGCAGTACTAGCAAGTGCCTCACAGGATGTCTTAGCCCGGTTTCCTGATGTACTAGGATGCTTTATCATGAAGTTATGAAGCAACTTGCAGTCATTTGACATGATGTGGAAAAATTGAAAAGGTCCCTGTAAGCAAATAAAACACAGCAAGAACTCTTGCAACAAAACTAGGTGATAATGGGAAGAGCCTTGAGGATAGTTCTTTCATGAAGGATACTAGTGCTCCTCAGAAATATGTAATATCCAGATATTTTCTGGTATTCTGTCATAAACCTTTGGGATCCCTTTTGAATTCTTTAATTTGAATTAAACTATTGTATATTAACTAAGGATGTACATGGAACGAGTTCTTTATGGCAAAGTTATGCTAATGAACAAAAGAAAACCCAGACCATTCTTTCCCTTTCTTTGCCTTTCCTAGTATTTCTGTGTTTAGTAAATGAACTCTGCCATCCAATATCCTACTTATATCAGGGACATCAGCTAAGTGCCTTCTTTCATACAAAACCGTGCTTTCTGTGAGGTCTTTGGCCAGTTATTGCTTTGGTAAAATTCAGTGATTTCTGAAACCATCATGTCATGGCAAACTGAGAACAAGAATGTACTGCTTTTGGAACAAGTCATTTAAACTATTCATTTGGTTATTTCTCCTTATCTACAAAGAGAAATGATTTAAAGTTTGAAATTTTACATTTTATCTAAGAGTATATGATTCTATAAGCCTTTCTTTTCTTTCCTTTCACTTCTCTTTAAAAACATGCACACATACACATGGGTTTACTCACATAAACTAATCATTCTTGCTCTCAAACCCACTGCCAGTTAGGCAACATTTGATAAGATTATTTGTTATCATTATTACTCAAATGTTTTCTGAATACTTTCTTTTGATTTGCATAAGAAATTAAAAAAGAAAATTGCATATACTATTGGTAGAAACACATTAGTTTGAAAATAATGTTATTTTTATGAAAAAATATAGCATTAATATAACTTCATCAATCTGAAAAAATGGTTTTGTGTCATAATCTAATCAAATGTGTCATTTGGGGAAAAGATAGTTTTAATAACAAAATGTGAAAATTTTTCACCAAGTTTTTTATTTCTATGGCACTTGAATAATTTAAATCAATAATCACAGTGAAGTATTAACATGAAAAAAATGAACACTTTAGACTGAGGGCAAAATGCTAATAATTAGCCTTGAGTGTCTTTGGGCTAAAAAAATTCCAGACTTCTGTTGCTTGTGTGTTACTAGACACTAGTTAAAACTTCCCTCCAGTTAGAAGAAAGGAATAATAAATCAATGTAAAAATAAAAGACGCATTTACAGAAATATAATGTTAATCACTTGCACTCTCTTTATTACATTTATACATTTAGTTCAAGAATTTATTTCCCAAGCAGCTTATTCCAACATTGTTTCCAGACTCAGCAAGCTCAGGGTTTAACTTCAACATGCTTAAGTACTTGAAGCCTATTGGTTAAAAAACACTCCTCACTGTCTTTTATTTTTTTTCCTTTCACAGCATCATTTACTTTAGAAATGAGTAATTGTTCAACGAGTACAATTTGTTCTAATTCAATTTATTTTGATTCATGAACATAATACTTTTTACATGTTGATACTACCCAGTCAATACACTTTCATAACAAAAGGCATGATATATACAGGGAAAGCTGTAATACACATGATCACAACAAATGAAAGATGCTGTATACAAATTATACTTTCTTTGCATTTTCCCATGAAAAAGAAATCCATTAAATTTGAGAAACATATTATCAATTTTTTAACCCGTGCACTTAATCTGTGTTTCCCTGAATAGAAAGTATATTTCCAAGCTCCCTAGAGTTGTTTCTCCTAACAGAATACGTGATTTATAACTACTATACTAATTTGTACCACTTTGCCAACTAGAGATGACTTATTTCTTCCACATGAAATAATGCTGACTGCAAGGTTGTGCATATTTTAGATTCTTTCAAATCCTGGGTAAAAGATCAGAAGTTGTAATCAGGATACAGCATTTTTAGTGCCTAATTTATTAGCTCATGCTTTATCTTTTCATAGCTGCTCTTTTTCTTTAGAAAAAGTTAATTTAGATCTCATTATGAAAAATGTTTATCCCAAAGGCAACTTTACCTTTTAAGGCAATTTTTAAATATTTAAAACAATGACCCCTCACATCGTATGAGTCTTTAAATTCAATGTACATTTTAACAAATACCTGTTTTGTTTCAGAGGTAAAACTAAACATCACATGCTAACCTACTAATGGGGAAGAAAAAAACTTGAAATAATACCTTGTGTACTTTTAAACAAATTTTTTAGTAACAAATTTTAAATTATGCTTTGAATGCATTATAAACTGATCAAAGATGTTACTATGTGGTTGGCACTTTGAAATAAAAACAAAAACACTGAATATTCAAACATATTGTTATTCTAATACTTTTCTGCAGAACATTTAAGAATTTAAGTCAGCAAATGTTAGCTCTGCTGTCAGAGTAATTTTTGTTTGTCTTACAGTTTGTTGTAAAAGATTAAAAGATGCAACATGGTTACACCATGATTTTCTGAAGTTCCTTTTCTACTATTTGAAAGTGTGTCTCTCCTAATAGCCAGACAGTATTTTTCTCTTCGTTCCATTCAGGCAATAATTTTTCCTTTTATTTGTTGGCACAGTTTTGTTTATGTGTGCTAGCTGTTTTCAGTTTAATAGTTTTATCTTAAGGAGCACAGATCACATTTAAAATAGGAGCTTACACTGGTTTGTCCCAGATCGGACATACCTATATTATTCTGCTCAGGCTGCCATAACAAGATATCACTAGCTGGTATTTTTATAAAACAGAAACTTATTTTCTTACAGTTCTGGAGGTTGCAAGTCTGAGATCAGGATGAGAACATGGACAGACTTAGGTGAGGTCTCTCTTCCTGGTTTGCAGAGGACCACCTTCCTGTTGTGTCCTTACATAGCTTAGAGAAACAGACAGAGAGACAGAGAGAGATAGGTGTTGGGGAAAGAAAGAGCACTCTCTTGTGTCTCTTTTTAAAAGGGCATTGATTTTCCCACATGAGAGTACCATCTTCAGTACTAAATCTAAGTATCTCATAAAAGCCCATTTCTCGAAACAATCACATTGAGGTTTAGGGTTATATCGTGGGAATGTGGGAGGAAACAATTCAATCCATAGCATCACCCTTAGACTTCTAGATATTGTTCCTCTTTCAGATTACTTGAAGATTTGCCTAATGAACAAATAATTCAACAGTTTCTTTTCATTTTTCTCCCGTCTTGTATTTAATATATTTCTGCTTTTGTTTCAAGGTTCTATTTAAAACTACTGTTTTACCCTTTTGGTCTCCCAGTGTTAGACACAGTGAGCTTGTAGAATCCAGGGTCACTTAGGATTCTATTGCCATTTAATATCAATGACTGCTCATAAGAACCTCACTTGTGCCAGGCTCCGTGGCTCAGCTTGTAATCCCGCGCCTTTGGGAGGCTGAGGTGAGTGGATTGCCTCTATCCGCGGGTTCGAGACCCACCTGGGCAGCGAGACCTCATCTCTACAATAAATCAAAAAATTAGCGGGGCGTGGTAGCGCACGCCTGTAATTCCAGCTACTTGGATGGCGAGGTGGAAGCTGAAGGATCGCCGGAGCCCAGCAGGTCGAGGTTGCCGTGGCCGGGAGCGGCCACTGCACTCCAGTCTGGGTGACAGAGTGAGACTCCAACTCAAAAAAAAAAAGAACCTCACTTGTGTTGTAGGTCCAGATCATTACTATTCAACACTATCATTCCCATCTATATAAGACTTTCTGAGTTATTGGCTTTATCTTTAGCTAGTGTTCAAACACTATGTATTTTTAAACTATTTACCAATCATGACATTGGATTACTTTGTTTAAAACAGACAACATAATGTCATGACCAACTGTGTTTAAAAGTCTAAAAGTTGAGCCCAGTGCAGTGGCTCAAGCCTGTAATCCCAGCACTTTGGGAGGCTGAGACGAGAGGATTGTCTAAGCCCAGGGGTTTGAGACCAGGCTGGGCAACTTGGCAATAAATCAAAAAAGACTGGGCAACTGCAATAATTCAAAAAATTGGCTGGGCGTGGGGTGTGTGTGGCTATAGTTCCAGCTACTTGGAAGGCTGAGGCTGAAGGATTGCCTGAGTCCAGCAGGTCGAGCCTGCGGTGGCCATGAGCATGCCATTACACTGCAGCCTGGGCAACAGAGTGAAATTCCAACTCAAAAAAAAAAGTCTAAAAGTTGTAAAAGCCTAATTTAGCCTTATTACTTAGGTAAGGAGTATTATAAGAAACAGATTATACCTGGAGTAGCTTTTAAAGACTTGGTAACAATTTGATACATGAGAAAGAATGAATTGAGTCTGTGGTAGTTGGATTGAATGCTGTGTACATAAAATATTTCACTCCAGACCATTTAGGAAAAAAAAAAGCTATTGGTAAGGGATATGGATTAATTTGGACAGATAAATAAACTGTATCTAACAGGCATGTTTTTATCCAACATATTTTTCATAATATTCCCGATGTACTTGCTAAAATCCACATTTTCAGGATTTTCTGATTGAGTATGAAATTAGTTTTGGCGAATACTGCATTAGTCAAGGATAAGTCATTTTAAATTTTTTTGTGTAGGAGGATTACCATGGCTCAAGTTATGGAACACATGATCCACAAGGGTCATGGTTCTTCCAGGACTTATCAAAAAAAGCTGCTACATAATAGGTGATTAATACATAATTGTTCTGTAAATGAAACTGGCATAAGCATTATTCAAAATGGTTAATAAGGAAGCTGCACAAAATATAAATCTGGATGGGGAAACACTGGAGTCATAAAACTATAATATAATAGAATTACATAATTGGATACCAATTAAAAAAACTAAAAAAAAGATGTCATTCTTCCCAGTGATTTCTGACAATCATTAGATTTTGTATTACACATTATACTAGACTTTCAAATGTCAATTGTGTATTTTGATATTTTCCTCAAGACACAGTAGAAACAAAGAGAAGAGAGCTTTAGAGCAATAAGTATTTTTTTTTTTGTAGACTGTTGAGATTTCATTGTTTGAATGGCATGTTGAGATGTTAGGCTGGACATGTGGTTCTCTAATACTTATGTAAACCAATCACCTTTGTTCCTGCTCTTTTCTCTATGTGGAGTAACCTTTATTTATTTTTATTTCTACCAGATGAAATCCTGTCTATTTTTCAAGAACAAATTAAACTTTTGTACCATCAGTTTAGTAGTATATTTCTCTACAGAGCTAAAACTGATCTCTGTGCTAATGCATATAGTACTTAGTGCTTTAAAGAAAAAAGGATTATGTATGACACTTGTTGACAAATGGCAGATTTTATTTAAATGGGGTTGTTGCATTAAGTATACAGTGAAGTCTTGTAGTAGGGAAGATAAATCTGGCTCAACTCTGAATACAGCAGGGGAAAGTGGTAATTTATAGCTCTGGATCAAGGGAGGCAGAGAATAAAAAATTACCAACATCAGGGGTAAGAGGAGAGTCTGGCTACAAAGACTTAACAAAGTTCTTACTAAATTCAGGTCAGCATGACCAGATGTCACCTGGGAATGCTGGGAGATGAGAAACTTAATCAGATATGGAGGACAGTGGTCAAGTTAAACGGGCTCAGCAGGATTCTTGCTAAAATTAGGTAGTTCAGAGATGAACACGAAAGTCCAAAAGTCACGATCTACTTAAGAAAATAGTTCAGAGATTTCCAAGTAGAATTTGGTCAAAGAGATAATTTTTGTCAATACTTATTAATTTATTTCATGTACTTATTTCAAGTTATTACATCATAATTTGTTATTATAAAATTGTGTGCATTGGTGTCTTCTGTATTGTAGTCAGCATTGTCTTTTATCTTTCTATCTACCATAATCTTCATAACCAGTAGAATTACATGAAATAGTCTCAAATAATATTTGTCTGATAAATAAATCAATTGAAAGAGAAGAACATAACATACTAAAACTCTTTAATCCTTTTCCATAGTTAAAAGAAAAGAGCTAAAAATGTTTGCATTATAGGTTGTCAACTTGATGTCGAGATTGGTTTAGTGTTTGTTTTTGTGTGTGCTTTACTGTGTCTGTTTTATTTTTCAATTTTTGTGTTCAATAATTTTATGTTCACAAAAGTCATGTTAACTTAGCCATTTAAAAATTATTATCTTATTAAAAAAGTACCCTTGGGCATATATACATGACAATTCAAGATGTGTTTCTCAAGCAAACTCTGAGCATTCTGAAATTCATTGACAGTTTTGAAGCTCTAAAGCAGTGCTAGTTTTTATATATTTGTATATATAATTGGAAGCTTATGTGGTAGCAATTACTAATAAGATAATTGGAAGCATATGGAAGCAATTACTGTCAATCAAATGATGTAATATCTCAGTAGGTAAAGTTATACTTTCAGTACAGAAATGTCTGATATGTATGTTCTCAATTTGATCAAGGGATTAATGAGAGAGTTTTATGCCATTGTTTGAGTCACCACCAATGAACAATGCTTAGAAGCAATATATAACTTTAATTGAAGTCACAGCTACAATATGTGACAGCAGCTATGAATTGACTCATCCAATTTGCTGTGGCTCATTAAGACATCCATTTTAGAGACTCGTGTAGACAGGTCACAACAAATCATACCAAGTGAATTGTTCAGCCAGGTAGAATTCTATTGTACAGACATGGCCTGGGGCCAGGTTTATGTATCACAAGAAAAATGCCTGTGATAATGTACATACAGTGTAACCGCGTCGTAGCTGGATTGTCAGATGCATCATGTTCTCTGGCAGCAGTAGCTCATTAAGATCTATATCCAGAGAATAATGGAGCCCATTCTCACCGTATCTTATGGTTTCTATGAAAGTCTATGGATATACCACTATCAATCTGGTATAAGAAAAAAAAAATTTTAGATCAGAATCAGGAATGCTCTGCTTGCCCTCCCAAATATTATCTTTACAGACCATGTGGATATGGAGGCTTTGTTGCCGACGCTTCTTGATCAAATTCTATCTTCCACAGTGAACACTTCATATGTCCAGAAATACTCCAAATAGTACTGAAGAGACGAATGATTAAATATATTTTGAGGTTATCGAACCTCAAAGAGTACCTAGCTACTCTTCTGCTTTCAACAGCCATACGTAGTCCTATTATTTCAGTCTTTATTATTGTCAAAATTAGAACTCACTTGCCTGTTTGGTCTTTATTCCCTTCTAATGCTTTCATCAATTTTTCGCATATCTTTACTAACACAAGCATATACCTATAAGCAAACACTCCACACTTTATAATAATATCAACCTATTGTCTTCATTTGAAACCTGTGAACATTAGAACTTCAATGGGATCTAAGAAGTCAGTCTTCCTTTATGTCAAGTGGTAGTTTTTCCACCTCCTACAAGTCTCATATGATAGTGGCAGAGAACTCTAGTTCTAATACTGTGCAGAATGTAGCCATAATAATTAATGCTAAGTGTGTGTTCATGTACATACAAACACTGATAAATATCATATTTCACAAGGGCAATAATTATAATGACAACAAATGGTTTTTGTTCAAACAAAATCATCTTAAAATGTGTATTGTTCCCTTACACTATAAGGCCCTGCATGCACAGATTTAGTTTCAAGAAATCCATCCAACGAATATTTATTGAGTGATTAATTGATCCCAGGAAAAATTCTAGGTATTGTGCATATAGAATAAGTACAACAAACATATTTTTTCCCTCGTGGATATACAATCTAGTGCAAAGTGGCAAACAGTGAACAACATGAATAAATATATTATGTAATTTCTAAGGAGGAGAAAGCAGCAGAGAGAGGAGATGGGGAGAGAGAGGAAAATGGGATGAAGAAACATTAAGCAATGACTTGAAGGAGGTGACATAGCAGACTATACATAAAGCTGGAAGAGCATCACAACTAGAAATTGCAGCTGACACAAACGCCTGGAGACAGGAGTGCACCTGGCATATTCCAGACAAGCAAAGAGACATTATGACTGAAGGGGAATGTGAGAGGCAGAGAAATAAGATATAATATTAAGGATGTTATGAAAGTGAGTTTTTCCAGAGCCTTGAAAGGCATTTTAAGAACTTTAGATCTTACTCTGAGTGACAGGGGAAGCAACCAGAAACTTCTGAGGAGGAGTGATATAATCCAACTATACTTTGAAGGAACCATTGTAGCTATTATATTTTCGACAGACTAAAGGGGAAGTTTGGAGTAGGAGATCAATTATAAAATGTGATTGAATTCTTGATTGGTTTTGAAGATAAGTGTAATAGAATATGCTACTCAACTGAATATAAATTATGAGCAAAAGAGCAAAAGCAAAGGGGGTTTCAATATTTTAAGTTAAAAACTTTCCATGAACGCGATACGGAAGACTGTAGGAGGGGTAAGCTTTGGATTGTTTAGTGCTTTGTTTAGCTTGGCTGTTTGTTAGTTTGTTTATTTTGTGGTGGAGGATCAAATGTTAAATTTGGAAATGTTAAATTGAAGCTCACTTTGTGGTTCATCTCCACGGAGAGATGTAAAATAGGCAGTTAGATATTGCGGAGAGGTTTTCCTATTTGGCGAGAGAATCTGACTTTTGTCTAGCTCTCCACTTAGTTTCCCTGATAGCATGATGAGGATCACACGCTAATGGTGTTATTAATGACAAAGTAATGACACACAGACAGTAGGCACAACTGAAAACCGAAATTAAAACCATAACATTTCAAAATGGACTACAGTATGGCTCACAAAACATAAGTGAATCAAACAAAAACCATTATGTACATCACAAGCTCTCTCATCTCAAACTCTTTTAACAACTAGTTTCAGACCCATATGTTGCAAAATAGGACTAAGAACAAATTGAAATAACAAGAACTCTGTGTGAACTCATATGTTCTAAAGAAAAGGACACTGACAGTTCCAGCAATGCCCTACTTTGCAAAAACTGACAAATCTCTGTCCAGACCAAATTGTGACTACCAAATTTGATGACTGATCCAGTCATCAAAATTCTATAAGCATCATCTCTTTAAGTCTCCCTTTTTGAGACAACTCATTGATCTTCAGGTGCTCTCTTCATTACAGCAAATTCAATATGCCTGAGCTTTTTTCTCTTGCTTTTTTTTTTTTTTTTTTTGCTGTAGGTGTGTCACTGGTAGGTTTTGGGCAATAGTTATTTAACTACAAAACAGAAAAAAAAAAAAAGCTATGATTGATAAATTGCCTCTGTACTGGAAATAATATAACTACCTTAAAAGAAGATATAGCTTTATGCTTCCCCAAGTGCAGTTAAGTTTGGTAACTGGACATGCTCCTTATGAAGACCTGGAAGTTGCCCCTGTTTAATTCTTACAAAAAATATTGTTCCTGTGGTATATGACGTTTTTAATTCTGGATAGATTTTTTTACCCTCTTGGAAAATATTCTATTTCCTTGCAGCTGAGCTCTATGAACTGCTACAAAAATGCAACTAGGGCTTCCCCCAAATGAGGAAGCCTTGAGGCTTCAAATAGCAAGCTTGGGGCAGAACCTTATACCTTTTGGCTGGTGTCAACTGATGCCTAAGACAGTCTTTGAGTCTGAAAGTTTAGCTGAACTTAGGCAAACTTGTTGCTGGCATTGCAGCTCAGCATCCTGAAATTTATGGGGAAGCTCTATGTTATAGATACAAATGTGGATGACATCAGAAGTATTGAAACCAAAGAAAATAGATGAAATTTTTAAAAAGTGAATGCAAATTAAAAAGAGGTCCACTGACTGAAGCCTGAAGCATACAGAATCTAAATGTTTAAAGCAATGGGTAAAACCAAGAAGAGAGAAGAAACCACCAAAGGAGAGGCACCGTAATCCTACATACTAGAGATCAAATGAAGTGTTTTAAGAAAAAATGTTTTAATCAGGTTTGTCAAATGCTTGTGATGAATCGAGTCGGGTGAGGATTGACAATTGAATATTAGACTGAGTAATATATGCATGTCTGAGCACTCTCAAAAAACTCTTTTCATATGAGTACTTTCAGCAAACTCTTCAGGGTGAACGCCTTATTAGAGATGGCTCAAGAGTAAATAGAAAGGGAAGAATTAAAACTTAAAGTGCAGACATTATATTTTGTAAAAAGAAAGAGAAATAGAGGTATACACGTTCTGATAATAAGTTCACGAACTCATCTTAGAAAAAGTGGTAAATACCTCATTGCTGAATGTCACTATGGTCACCTTCAAAGTACTCCCAAGGGAAGCTATGCACCAATGTCAGTGCTTAGCCCACCTGTCAAAGCAATTTTGAAATTCTTTTTCTAGAATGGTCATCAGGGCTGTCATCATATTACCCTTGATGTCCTGAATGTCATCAAATGTTTTCCTGTCAATATTTCCTGTGTCTTTGGGTAAAGAACAAAGTCATTGGGTGGACCAGATCAGGTGAGTAGAGGGGATGTTCCAAAACAGTTATTTGTTTACTGGCTAAAAATTTCCTCGAAGACAGTGGTGTGTGCGCTGGTGGATTTTTGTAATACAAGACCTCCTTCAGGACCAATTTTGCACACACTTCTCTCAAGATTTTCAGTTATTTTCCTAACATTTTCTCTGTCGTTGTTTATTTGATCTGCTATACTTCTCACAGTCATCCAATGATTTTGATGCACAATTCAACAAATTTTTGCAAGGTTTTTGTCAGTTCTACTCTTTAGTGTTCATCCTGACCTCTTTTTATCATTGACACTTTCCCCTTGAAAAAATGTTTAATCCACTTGTACACTGCCATTCACTTCATGGCATTATCCCCATAAACTTGGGCTAAAATATTCCTTATTTCACTTCCACTCATGCTAATTTTAACAAGAAATTTAATGTTTGTTCATTGCTCCAATTCAAGCTCCAAGATTCTCATGACAGCACGCAAAAAACATGCCATAACAATAATAAATGCCAATCAGAAAGACAGTGCCACATGTCAACACAAACACAGCTGTGAGACACTGATATGCCAAGGTTATGAAACCTTACCAAGTTGTTTGTACAGTGCTGCCAATGTAAGCACACGGTAGTAAGTTCACAAGCTTAATTGTCAGACTTTTGTATATCGGAGAATGAGGCGAGAATGAAAAGAAGTTTTTATTTTTCTCTTTCCATAATAGCTATATATATTTCAAGCAGGATGTAAAACAGCCTACATACGTGCCAGCTTTTTGGTCCACTAGAGAGGAAAATAAAGGTGCTGTGTGATGAAGAGAAAACAAAAGCCTTGATTAGGTGAGAAGAGTGGGCCCAGGTGGAGGAATTGACCTCAAATGACAGCAAGATATATTTATCTACAGTTATATATGCTCAGAAGTGCTTAAGAGAAAGCCTGAATTGTTCTTTCATTTCAACTTCAACACACTGAGTTTCTATTTACTTGTTCACCCAACAAATATTTATTTAACTTCACCTAGGTTTAGGAATTGTTTTAACTGCTGGAGCATAGCAGTGAACAAACCAAACCAAACACAAGCCTGTCTTCATGGGGTTTGCCTTTTAACAAAATGATTAAATTTGAAACAACAAGTTGAATAGTAAGCAAATCTCCTACAATTTCATCCAATATCTTTTTTTAAAAAGTCACTTAGGTGTAGACTAGGTTGTCTTTGTTGAAATTTCAGTCTAACTACTTGCTTGACAAAGAAGCATGAAAGGAACAGCTCTGGTAATGTTTCTTTTAAAAAACTCTTTATTGAGCTGACAGAAGTGATTGTGTCTGGTAATCACTGTTTGCAAAGAACTGATGAGATTGTGTCAACAGAGGTTTGAGAAGGAACTATGAACACTTCCCAATGGAGGGTAAGTTTTCCTGAGACTGACTAGGCAAAATCAATATAAAGTCTCCATAGGTTTCTTTTCATGTCGTGTAGAAAAAATAACCAACTTGGCAAATGCTATACTCCCTTACATCTTTTCAACATCAAAATCCACTGCAATGACTTGAGAGAGCTGCTAACTAATGCCTTGTATCAAAGCCAATTCCACATCTGTTACTTTAAATGTGGTCAAGAGAGTCTTATTTAAAACTATCACTTGAGGCAACAGTCACAATTTTCCACACTAAGATTTTGTTCATTGTTTGTGCATGGCTTGTCCTTCTAAATCACGTCAGGGATCTAAGTAAGCATTTAGTTCCAGAGAAATATAGGCTAAATCTATTTTTTGAGATGCTTTAGGTACAGAAAAAAGACTTCTTTCTAATCATTAAAGCATGCATTTCCTCTTTGAACCTTTTATTCTATCTTATATTTTTTGACTGCACTATTCTTTGATAGTGACTGTCTCTTTGACAGCTCTTGTGCAGTTTCTTAATATTTCAATGCATTAACTCATTTTTTTCTGGGTTTTTTTTTTTTTCCCATGGTTGGGTAACAAACTATTCGTTAGGCTCGATTGAAAATGACTGAATCAGAATTTCTTAAAAATGGGGTCCAAAGAACTTTATTTTAAACCAAAACCCAGATAATTAGTAGGTTCATTAAAGTTTGAAAACCAGGACTCTAGACTGCCCAGATTGGAGTCCCTGTAGATGGTTGATTCCATTGCTAGAAGAATGTTACAGACAAGAGATAATAATGGCACTTCCTTTAAATGATTTTGCCCTTAACTTGAGGACTTTAGAGTTTATGAAATCATTTTCTTGTGATGGTCACTGTTGCATGTTTTGGATTAATTCTTAAGACTACCATTCTCAGCTGGAGTAGGTGAGGATTTTCTACCCATGGAATATTTGGTAATCAATGTCTAGAGTCATTTTTGGTTGTCATAAGAGGATTGTGCTAGTGCTTCTAGTGGGTAGAGGTCAGAGAGCTTCTAAACATCCTCCAATGTTGCAAGTTTTCAACTCCACTGTCAGCTTAGACCAGAAACCTCAGGTTCTTGTCCCATGACCAAGAAGATTAAGGAATGCAAACACCAAAAGGATGAGTGAAAGGAGTTTATTAAGCAAAAAACCTCCCCAGAAAAGAGGGGACCTGAAATGTGTTACCCACAGTGAGGAAGTGTCCTGAGTTTTTCTCTCTCCCTTCTAGGGGTGTTCTTCTCATTTGCATCTTACCCACCTCTCACCCTCCTGACTTTTTCCTGGTCCCAGCCTTTACTGCACATATGTGCCCTTGTCCAAAGTTACTCCATTGATTATTACCCATAAATACTACAGAAAAGTCCATTTAGGGGAGTAAAATCTCAATGCTAATGTCATGCTAATGATATTATAGTAAGCGTAGGTTAAGTTGGGACACTTAGTTAAGCTATTGCGCTTGCATTTAAATGGCAAAAAGTTCCTTTGAACAAAACATCCTAGCTTAAGAAGATGTTCTTAACCACATTTTCAATTACTAGTTATATAAGGAGAGTGGTGCATGGGCATTCCAACAGTTATTATTTCTCCCTGAAACTCTCCTTGTCTCTCTGCCTAGTCAGCATCTGATCACCTCCTCTCTTACCAATATATAGGACAGGACACCACTAAAAGAATCATCTGGACAAAAATTTCAATAAGACTGAGGGAGAGAAACCCTGACTTAAGGAAACTGACTTGAATTGATAAAAATGCTTGAACATTTTCTAGTCTACCCAACCCAAATCCCAAGGAAGCATGGAAATTCTACAGGGAATGAAGCAGATTACTTCTTATATGCTGAACTTTCCCACTGCACCCAGCTTAATATACAGGGTGCTTGGAGTTCCTATAGATGGTGGGGAGAGAATGAAACACTGTTCTAAAGGAGGTAAAATAACAAAACTTGAATGCCAACATGGCAGATGGCTGTAAAAAGGAGAAACATTCCTTTCTGTGCTTTGGACATCAAAGACATAATTAAGGTTAGAATTTGCATCTCCATGTTAACTACAAAAACATCTTGTGATTAATGAGAAACTATTACAGCATGGTAACAAAGGAATCTAAAAATTTTTCCACTTGACCAGACAATTTAACAAGAATTCTTTGTCAATTCGTGTAAAATTTCATTTTTTTCTGTGACAGTGTTTTAGAGAATGAACATCGGGCCTCAGTGCCATCTGGGATTTTGCAGCGAAGCAAAGTAGAACACCAGAGGGCAAAGTGCAATAAAAAAGAACAGTGCTTTAGGTCATCATAATGCACTAGCGTAGCCTTAGAAACTGATGATAAATTGACATTCTAGAAAGTATACTCAGTGAGGCAATTCCAAAGCTGTTAGAGAATCTTGTTCCCATGGCACAGGAATTATCTTCTGCAAAAAATAAACAAAAATAAACAAAAGCGAAAACCAAAACTAAAAAAAAAAAAAAAAGTGAAAATTAAGTAAACAGAAAGATTTTAGGTGCTAGCTTTGAATATGGAATAGCTCTATTAGCAATTTGGCAACCCTATGTTATGTGATAAAATAATTTTCCATTTGACAGTAAGAAACAAAACAAACAGAAACAAAACCTTAGATGCCGGATGTCTGTCCCAAAGATTAATTTTTCTCAAACAGGTAATTTTTAAATTATAATATGAAAGTTTAAAAAAAATAACAGAGAGAGAGAGAGAGAGAGAACATGTAAAAATGTTGCTTGGTAAGTTTGAATTGAAGTTTTTATTAATGGGATAAACTATTTTACATGTTTGTTAGGTATTGGTATTTTACACATGAAAACATATTTAACATCAACTGCTGATATTTCTTGATTATTTAAAAAAATTATGTCCGGGCTAGGTGGCTCAGTCTGTAATCCCAGCGCTTTGGGAGGCAGAGGTGAGTGGATTCCCTGGTCCCGCAGGTGCAAGACCAGCCTGGACAACTTGGCGAGACCACTCTGTACAAAAAATCAAAAATTAGCCAGGCGTGGTAGCATGCGCCTGTAGTTCTGGCTACTTGAAAGGCTGAGACAGAGGGATTGCTGGAGCCCAGCGGGTTGACACCAGGGTGGCGATGAGCTTACTACCATACTCCAGCCTGGACAACGGAGTGAGACTCCAACTCAAAAAAAAAATTAAAAAGAGAAAGAAAAAAATGTATATATTATCCAATAAGAATATCAAAATTTTAGGAGTTGCTTATATTGCAACTATTTCTAATAACTTGTTTATGTACAGAATATTATAAATACTATGCAATCATTCGAACTACCTAATTATATCATGAAATAATTTTCAGACTTGAAGGAAATCTTAATATTATTATCACTATTATTATTATTATCATTATTATTATTATTATTATTTGAGTCAGAGTCTCACTCTGTTGCCCAGACCGGAGAGCAGTGGCACACTCATGGCCACTGCAGCCTTGACCTGCTGGGCTCAGGCAATCCTTCCACCTCAGCCTTCCAAGTAGCTGGAACTACAGGCACACACTACCATGCTTGGCTTATTTTTTGATTTATTGTAGAGATGAGGTCTCACCAAGCTGCCCAGGCTGGTCTTGAATCCCTGAGCACAGGCAATCCCCTCACCTGGACCTCCCAAAGTGCTGGAATTACAGGCTTGAGCCACCACACCCGGCCTTATTGTCATTATTTTAATGTTTATTTTTATTTTGTAGTTGTGGGATACTTGTGAGAATTGGCTACATAAGGAAATTTCATGCAGGTGAGGTTTGGGTTTCAAGGGAATCTTCTCTCCACCTGGTAGCAGTGGGTGGTTGTGTATCCCTTTTTACCCCTCCCTCTTTCTCCTCACTAGCAGTGTCCAGAATCAATTTTGTTCTCACCTTTGTGTTCATGTGCCCAATGTTTAGAGCCCACTTAGGAGTGAGGACATGTGGTATTCAGTATTTTGTTTCTGTGATAGTTCAAGTAGAAAGATGGTCTCCAGCAGAATCTATGTTGCTGCAAAGGGTATGATTTTGTTCTTCTATATGACTGTGTAGTATTTCATCATGTATTTATTACCAATCACAATAATATTTGAGGTTTCAAGCCAAAATTATATATTTTAACTTTACCTAGAATTATATGAGCTTGATAGTTTCCTGATACTTCAAAAAATGTCTTATGAGAGCACAGGTGATATTAATAAATGTGAATTCTTGACATTGTAAAACAGGATGTCTCAACATTCTGGAAGATCTCATTGAATAACTCATTGCATTATTATTTCCAAGTGCCTGATGTTTAACATTATAAAACCATGCATGAATAAAATTTCTGTGCAAAATGCAGGAAAGATCAAGAGATCTTATTTTAACAGAATGTGAAATGTCATTAACACAGTGTCAGCTTCTATGTTACAACTCACCTTTAAGCAACCACTTGTTAAACTTTGGTAGAGTATCAAAGCAGAATATCCACATTTGCTGAGGTGAGTGGATTGCCTGAGCCCGCGGGTTCGAGACCCGCCTGGGCAGCGAGACCTCATCTCTACAATAAATCAAAAAATCAGCCGGGCATGGTAGCGCATGCCTGTAATTCTGGCTACTTGGAAGACTGAGGCGGAAGGATCGCCGGATCCCAGCAGTTCGAGGCTACGGTGGCTGGGAGCGGCCACTGCACTCCAGTCTGGGTGACAGAGTGAGACTCCAACTCAAAAAAAAAAAAAAAAAGAAAAAGTCATTAAAATATTCTTCTTTTTTCCACTACATATTTGTGAGACTAGATTTTTACATACTGTAATCAAAACAATATATAGAAACAGATTAATGCAGTGGCTGATACAAGAGTCCAAGTATCATCTATTAAGTCAGACAAAAAAACTTTTTTCAGAATTGTGAAATAATGCTTCCCATATCACTAACATTTTTTGAAAATCATAGTTATTTTGAACACATCATTTATGGTAGCATGTAATGAGTTTATCACTATTTTAAATTAATTCATTAATAGACATTTGAACAAATTGTCCATTTTAATGATAACACACTGAATATACCTATACCTGCCTTCATATCTATATGTCTATATCTACATCATTTACATAAAAGTCCTTTTGTGTTCTTGAAACTTTATAAAGTAGTAGAGTTCTGGAATAAAAAGGTTAAGAATTACTATACTAAAAGTATCCGTGATAGAAAAATATCTGAGATCCTATTTGTGCAAGTGCAATGAAAGAACCAATAAGGAGTCACAAGCTGGAGAACTATACAGTTACTGAAGAACTATACAATTTCATAAAAGACCTCATGGTCAGCTACTGGACTCTGATTGGATGAAGCATCCTACCATAGGATATCATTAACCGTATAGGAAAGGCTACCTATTATGCAATCATTTAGAAGATCAAATAGGCTACATAAATCTATTGGAAGATGCAAGTATGTCTGAGACCAGATATAATCAAGGCCAAACGACACACGCATAAGTAGTGTGAGTCGAAGCCCTAACCACTGTGCAGCCACTTTGCATGGATAGCTCTCTCAGTTCATACCTATGATCAGAGGGTGGGTCTCTTATGACCAACTGACAGAAAAAATAAGGTGATGATCTTGGTGCTCAAGTGAATCAGACAAGTACGTGTATGCAAGCTAAAAATTGACTTTGACTAAACCGTAGCTCTACTGTAAGGCCACTCTGCAGTGAAAGAAAACCCTGTTCTTGGTCAAGCTTTAAGAATTGTGCACAATCATATACTATGGGGGGGTGGGGGAGGAGGTGGCCCAGTTAAGAATATTTATAGATTCACAGGCAGTGGCAAATGTCTTTGTTGGTTGGTTAGAGACTGTGAAGAAGAGAAACTTGAGGTCTGGGAAAGAGACTTGTAGACAGGTCTATGGGAGTGAGCATAAAGTATGAAGATCTTTTCTATGTGTAAATGCCATCAGAGATTATCTATCCTGGGTGAGGTACTAAATGATCAAGTAGCTATAAATACTTATTTTTGTTTCCATTTTTATTGGTTTTATTCTTTTGACATTAGCGTTTTTCACCAGCCATCCCTATTTTGGTGCGATGAGCATGAACAGAGGAATCACGTTGGCAGGGTTGGAGGCTAAGTAGGGCAACCCACAAAGTAGTTCATTCTCCATAGGCTAACTACTGTAGCCATTAAATGTACATGTGTTAAATAACAGAGACCAAGAGTGAGCCCTTGATCAAACATCATTCTTCAGGAAGTCAACCAGTAGTTGGTGGAAAGTTTATTGCAGTAAGCTTCTTCTACTTTGGAACAGGTGGATATTCATTTTGACTAAAATTTGCATGAATTATAGGTATGGATTTGCCTTTTCTTCTTACAGGGACTCATCCAGCACTACTATTCCAGGAAATACAGTATGTGATCCTGATGTATAATACTACATCGCAATATTTCATAACAAGCGGTCATCTCCATCAAATAAGAGGAAGTAATTGTCTCGTACCCATGATGTTCACATCCCAGATTTAACCAGCCTAATGTAGCAATGCAATAGCCTTTGAAGTCACAGATAAGGTGCTAGCTTATAAAAAATTCCCTGCCAGATGGATTACTATCTCCTGGGTACACTCTACACAATTAATTAATAATTATTTTATTCTGTTTTTCTGTGTCTCTAATAGCTATAACAATGAATCATCTACACAAGTGGAGAAAGTAGGGATGATGCTGATTTCTATTGCACCTAGTGATGTACTAGAGCAATTTATGATTTCTGAACTTACAACGTTAGGGTCTTTGAGGTTAGAAGCCTTAAAGAGAGATAATATATCTCCCAAGGAGCATCCAGTAAACTTTAACCTATAGCGACCATGGGCCACTTTGGCCTCATTGTAACGAAAGTCCAGAAAAGAAGGAAAAGAATCCACCAGCTACCAAGAGCTGTGACTCCTGTGAGGTCACAGCTGAGTTATAGGGATTTATTTCTTTCCTGAAAGAGGTTTCCTCACCCCTTCCCAAGAGTAGCTGCATCCAGTGGTAGGTCAAATAGGGGTACTCAGTCTTGTCCTCTTGCCTTATTTGGGGAACACTTAAGGGCTGTCCCACGGTACTGCTTCTCAGGGGATCTGCTGAGGCTTCTCTTGCAACTGCTTTCCTGTCCAACTCTCCTTAAGCTTACTCTTCATCTTTCACACCCCCGAGGCCATGTTTCTCAGAGTGCTTCATAAATCATCTGCATTCAAATCTCTTTCTCATTGTCCATTTTCCAGACACACTGTTCTAAAGCATGGCATGGATCAATAATCTGTATTTTAGTCTTTACTGATCACTTATTATATAATAAACATTATGTTAAGCAAACAACACATATTATGCATTTAAAACTTATGAGTCTAATAAGGTTAAACAGATCTTTTCTCAGTAATATAAATATTATCAAATGGAATTTGAATATCTACGTATCTATTGGATATATTTATGCATCTATGTGGATATGATATAGGACATGTATCTATGCATCTATATGATATGATATAGTGGGTTTTATTAATATATTTTAAATATTTAACCAGTATGTTAATATTTTTAAGAGTGAATCACCTTTGCTCCTTAAAAAAGTCACTAATGAAAATGTATAATAATTGGATATAATTGAACTGCTCTTCACTTAAGTAATTGGGTGGATTAACAGCTGCTTTTCATATTCAGCACTCAGTGTTAAATAAACTGATGGCACCTAGACAACACTGATATCCAAGCCTGTTTATAGGTAGATCTTTCTCTAGAGGTCAGCATGCTTTAGCTTCAACTGCTAGAGTTTTAACCAAAGAATAAAAGTAGTTTCCAAACTTTGCGATTATTATAGTAATTGTATATTTCCAATAAATACTTGTTAAGTAAACCAGTGATAGATGAATGTGAAAATAGAATTTTTGTGAAACATAGGTTGAATGCTTTAGAAATATTCAGTCACACAGATTTCTCAAATGCTGCAATATTTGGAGTGAACAAGACAAATTATGAAACCTAGAAAGGAGATGAGAAGAAATTTGGTAAAACTATACAATACTTGACTATTCACATTGCTTTTCACATATGATTAGGTTGGTAAGGGCCAGTTAGAAGTTCATACTTCATCTGCATATAGCCTACTTATGTTGTAAATTCTCACTTGTACCCTACAACTTTATAATAAATAAATATTTTTTAAAAGTAAATTTTGAAAATTACTGAAACGATAGGACTGCGTTTTATTTAAACGAAGATAAGCAACTCTCAGTGGAAAAATGAAGATAAGCAACTCTCAGTGGAAGCGTGATCAAAGGAAAGGGTTTGGACTTAAATTTAAAAAATGAATAAATGCACATCTATGTGCTATAAATTTAAAATAAAAGCGTGGGTATGCGTTCATCATTTCTCATGATTTTCTTCCTTAGCAAAGTTGATGTCACTAGCTAAATTTTTAGATGAGTCAAAGATATCTTTATGTAAGAGACAAAAATATCTTTTTAAGAGTTTTAAATTTCTGCTAATGTAACAGAATAGTGCACATGATTGTCGTTTTATGATTTTTGTGGGAGACCCAAATTGGAGAGAATTGGTGAGAAGCATCACTTTGTAAAAAGCGACCAGGACAAGTATACCAAATTTCCTAACAAAGAGCTGAACTACCAACTCCATCACCCACTTCAAACTCACAAAAAGACCAGACTCATCAAAAAGGGAATTGAAGGGTCACCAAAATGCAGAGCTTTCAACTAAAGCAGGAAAAGTTGTAATGAAGTGGGTCTGGGGATGAGAAGCACCCATAGAGAACAAAGAAAAAAAGGGGTCACTGCCATCTCACCTCCAGGTTTGATGCTTTCTACTCTACAGAGTTCTATCAACCCATTCCAGTACACTGAAAGAGTTCATAGGAGGACCTGACTGGCCTCCTAGAGCAATGCTACCCGAGAGGTGGTCCCTGACCTGCTTAGTATGTATGAGAAGAGACATCGAGCATAAAATTGGCAATTTGAGAATAACTGTCATAACAAATCTTTGTAAGAAATAAAGAGTATATTGACACACGTGTTTTCTGTGCTTTCTTTTTATGTTGCTAGTAATTTACTTACTTTATTGCATTTTATAGAAATGTGGTTTGTGAGTCTCAAAAATTAAGAAGAAGGAAATTCAATTTTTTCCTCTACACAGAATTTGAGAAACACTGCCCTAGTGTGAGGGAAGCGGCTGGTGCCTGCTTTTCCTCTGTAGGACTGTAGACTGGCTGGAGACAAAATGAGAGAAAAGAGAAGAAAAGCAGCAGATGGATACATAGCCTTTGGGTTTCTCCCAGGGTGAGCAGAAGTGGTAGCTGCTAAGTCTGCTTGAGCAGTATAAAAGTGTCCTGAAAACAGAACAACAGTCTATCAGGGTGGGAGGACCCTAGTACCGATGTCTGTGGGGGCCACTGGGACAGAAACTTTGGAAGGGGCTGGTCATAAAAGAACAACTACAGAGGTTACTTCTATCTTCAGAAGATTGTGCAGTGCAGGCATAAGGATTTCCGACAAAAAGTGCTTACATTTGAAGTTTCTTCATATATAATGTTTGCTTGGTCACAAAACCTTCCTAGATGATTCCTTTTTTATATGCTTGAGCAAAAAATTGTTTAGACAGAAAAAATGCTGGCAACATGTCCTGGGTATTTAATGTATTTGTAGCACATTTCCAAGGAACTATTGAGTCATTAACCAGATATATTTAGAATCCACTTGTGCAAGACAAAATGTAGTTAGAGAACCTCACAGACATAGTGTGCCCTCGTGTACTTGACATTCTAGAGGAATTAATAGGTGTTAAATGCCAAATTACAGGATAAATTACTTATCTGATAATTCCATAGTGACGCCAATCATATTCTCTCCTATAGCTTTTTAAAAAGGTTAAACTCAACATAGATATAATGTAGAAATCAGAGTTGTAGTAAAAGTGATTTGAGAACATGGTTTGGACATGTATTCCACTACATTACACAAATTCTGCATCTTACAAACTATCCGAAAAGGGAGAAGGGTTGGAAGTAGAGAAAAAATAATGAGAAAGACATCCAAGTTTTTGTCTTGTTAGCTCTACAAAGGCTTTTCGAGATGCTGCCATTTTGCTATACATAAGCAAGATATTAATGGAGTCAACTATGACAATCTAAGAGTTCATAGGATAGCTCCTCACTTAGAGTGAAGACAATTTCTTTTTCTTTTAATTTTCTTAGAGCTATGATATGATTTTATCTCCCAAGTTAATTGATACAATGTCCAGATTGAGTCTGAATGAGACCCACATACTCTTTTGAACAGCTGTCTCCTGAGGGAATTACTTGGAAGTATGTTGTTACCACCTGGTAATCTAACTGATCTCAAGATACCAATGTCTTGGACAATAATTCCTGGTGGTGTAAGCCAAATCCTTCCAAAAGAGCTTTGGCGACACATTCTGCAATGATTAACCATACTTCTCCATGAAATAACATCCTGTACAATCATAACACATCTTCCCAAATTATCAACTGTCTGATCACTGCCAAGTTAAAAAAAATAATAAAAATAAACAGATGGTGGACTCAAATACTCCAAAAAATGGCAACACTAGAATACACTTTGCAACTCATAACTGACTGCATGGCCTTTCAGGGGTATTTTTATTTCCTGGCATCCTGATATAATTATATGGACAGCCAAAAATTTCTGAATGCCTATGTGGTAAATGCTTTTGAGAAACTTAAGTGTTATTTATACTATACTCATCTGTTTTATTATACATCATAAAGCTTGCATTTTATTTGTTTTGTCTTCAATTTTTTTTTAATTTTTAATTTTAAATATGTGGGGTATAATTCAGGGTGAAGCATACAAGTGTTCATTATGCAGCTACCCTTGTTGATGAGGAGTGTCCCCCTGGCAGTTTCCCACTACTGCCAATCTTACCCCTGCCCTCCCCTGGCATTTTTTCACTACTGTCAATCCATTTCTTACAGCATTACGATAGTTGTTCAAGGTCCGCTTATGAGTGAGAACATGTGATACTCGGTTCTTTGTTTCTGTGATAAATCACTCAGTATTATAGCCTCTAAGTCCACACAAGTTGCTGCAAAGTTCATAATTTTGTCCTTCTTTGTGGCTGTGTAATATTCCATTGTATATATGTACCACTTTTTTTATCCAGTCCTTTTCAATGGGCAGCATGGTTGGTTCCAAGTTTTTATTAATGTAAATAATGCTGCGATAAACATGTGTGCAGGTATCTTTTCCATAGAGTGATTTGAGTTCCTCTGAGTATATTCACAGTAGGGGAATTGCAGGGTCATATGGAAGGTCAATTTTTAGATCTTTTAGGAATAACCTCACTGTTTTCCACAGTGGCTGTACAGAGACTGTAACACTCCCACCAACAGTGTAGAAGTGTTCCCCTTTTGCCGCATCCTCTCCAACTTCTGTTGTTTTTTGAGTTATTGATGATGGCTGACTGGAGTTAGGTGGTAGCTCAGTGTGGTTTTGATTTGGATTTCTTTGATGACTAGTGATACTGAGCATTTTTTCATGTATCTGTTGGCTGTTCATGTCTTCTTTTGAGAAGTGTCTATTCATATCTTTTGCCCACTTTGTAATGGGACTGTTTGTTTTTTCCTTTTAGGCATGTTTGAGTTCCTTGTAGATCCTAGATGTTAGGCCTTTGTCAAATATAAGGTTGGCAATTTTTTTTTTCTAGTCTGTGGACTGACTCCCCACTCTCTCAACGGTTTCTTTGGTTTTGTAGCTTTTCAGTTTGATGAGGTTCCACTTGTCTGTCTTATCTCTATGGCATGGACACTTGGGGTTTTTATCAGGAATTGGTTGCCAGTTTCAATTTCCATTAGAGTGTCTCCTGCATTCTTTTTTTTTTTTGAGTTGGAGTCTCACTCCGTTGCTAGACTGAAGTTCAGTGGCACGTTCACAGCCGCCTCAGCGTCAACCTGCTGGGCTCCGGTGATCCTTCTGCCTCAGCCTTCCAAGTAGGCAGAACTACAAGTGCACACTACCACACCCAGCTAATTTTTTGGTTTATTGTAGAGACGAGGTCTCACCATATTGCCCAGGCTGCTCTTGAACCTACGGACTCAGGCAGTCCACTTGTCTCGGCCTCCCAAAGTGCTGAGATTACAGGCTGAGCCACCGAGCCTGGCCTCCTCCTGCATTTTCTAAGGTTCTTATAGTTTGAAGTCTTACGTTTAGGTCTTTGGTTCATTTAGAGTTGATTTTTGTGTAATAGCGATAGGTAGGGGTCTTGTTTTAATCTTCTGCATGTGGTCAGCCAGTTTTCCCAGCACCATTTATTGAATAGGTTCCCCTCTCCCCAGTGGTTGATGGTGGAGGCTTTGTTGAAGATGAGTTGCTTGAGAAACTGAGGTTTTGCTTCTGTAATCTCTATCCTTTTCCATTGGTCTATATGCCTGTTCTCGTACCAATACCAGGTTGTTTTGATTATTGTAGTTTTATAATAAAACTTAAAGTCTGGGAGCATGATACCTCCCACTTTGTTTTTTATTTTGCTGGGGATTGTTTTGGCGATGTGTATTTGTTTCTGTTTCCATATGAATTCCTGTATTGTCGTATCCAGGTCTGAGAAGAATACTGCTAGTAAATTAATGGGTATTGCGTCAAATCTGTAGATTGGCTTGAGTAGGATAGACGTCTTAACAATATTGATTCTTCCAATTCATGAACATGGAATATTTTTCCATTTGTTTGTGTCATCTTTGATTTCTTTGAGCAGTGTTTTGTAGTTTTCATTGTAAAAGTCTTTGACTTCTAGGTTAGGAAATACCAAGGTATTTTATTTTTTGTGTGACTATTAAGTTTATTAGCAAGAAAAAGAGAAGAAAGAAGAAGGAAGGCAGAAAGACCCGCCATAGGTAAGTTTTTCAAAGAAGAAAAAGTATCATTTTATTTATTACTCTGTCACTGGTATGTCTTATTTGATCTACTCGGCTTATCTCTTGGAATCTCACTTATCATTTTTAAAATGGGTTTAATATAATGGAGAAATTATTTTACATTGTCTTCCCTCAACCATCTCAGTGATTATTTGGTGGAGAGAAGTAGGAAATTCTGGTGGCCAAAGCCTAGGATTTCTTCTTTGTAAGAACCATACTAGGTCTTAATTTACTTGTTGTATACAATGGTCTTGGAGGCAAAACTCCTTTGACAGACAGTTCCGACTACAAACATACTTGAAATTCCCTAATTAACAGTTCATTGAGACTTTTTCTTATTCTAAATAGGATTCCAGACCGAAAGGCATATTATTCATATCACATCACTTTTATTTTAATTTGGTCCAATTCTATGAAATTATGATTTGTCTAGGTCAAAGGTGATTGAATCATATGGTTCAACTTACTATAGTAGAACTCATTTCACAGTCATGTTCACCTTCCTCAATTCTAAAAGCTCAGTCCTTATTCTGCTTTAATATAAACAAATAGAGTAAAATAGAGACTTGAAATATATTATCAGTTGATTCTTAATTTTTATCATGTTTCATTGTTTTAGTGAATGATAAGAAAAAAAGTGAAGAGTAAGAATGTAAATATTTTTTTTTCCTCAGTGAACGGTATGAACTTGACTTCACAAAGTTAGAATAACAATTTCACTTAAAATTAACTCATTAAAAAGTTAAACTATCACATTATATATATATGCCATCCAAAATTCCAAAGGTATTGAAGAAGTAACAGACACCAGTCCTCATCTTTGGGCAGATACAATAACAGCATCACTGAAACTGGCTTCCAGGTAAGCATGTACCACTTAGCTCCTGTGCCTCAGGGAAGAGAGGATGCTGCGATACAGACATTATTGATACAGTGACTCATGGATACTTTTTCCTTATTAACACTGCCAAAATTAGTTTTACATTTTTTATTTTGTGTGGGAGCTGATGACTCTTGCCCTTCTTTTGTTTTTCGAGGGCTATCATTCAAGGTGTTGACATCTATCCCAGTCATTCCAAAATTCGGTGCAAATGGAAATCTAAGCCTCCTCACAAAGCAAGCCACTGGGAATTCACATATAGTATCCTACATTGGTCTATAACTGATCTCAGATAATATGGCAACATCCTTCCCTTGGAATACAACCTTCTTGATACCACAGTATATGACAGGATAAGAAAACTTGCAGTTAAGAGACATTAGTTTTGTTATAGGGCAGTCATTTCCCAGGTGTATGTCACCAATTCTAACTTCTGTGTTATTATCAACGGGTCTTCTTGTCAATCCGGCTACCAACCAATCATCAGAACATGCTGTAGTCACTACTGGGTCAAGTTCAAAAGAATTCCCAAACAACAAAGAAAGAAGAAGGGACTCGATGAAGATGCCAGACTCCATGACACACAACCACAAGAAACAGGAAATGACCAAATATTCTCAATAACATTTTATTGAAGTCTGAAATTATATGTGATATTATTTTTTAAAAATAATGTAATGAAATTTTTGAAATTTATTTACTCACAGAGGTAGTTGTTAGGCTTTGATGACATTATAAAAATGCCATAGCAGGAAATGTGCATGATTTTGAATGAACCATTTATACAAGACGTATGTCATAATGTTAGTAACAAATTATGTTCCATGCTTTTTTTCTGAATTTTAAAATATTGAATTGGACCTAGTTGTAGAAAAGGAATTGTATTACCTACATAATGGAAACATTTTTATCTGCTTCCAGAACTTTTCTAATAGAAATACTTTCACTTGAGTTAGAGGTGGTCTCACATTTGAACTTCAGGGTAAATCATGATTTGCCTCAGGGGATTCAGAGGATTTGAGATTTATAATGTCATTCTGATACACAAGTATTTCTTTAAAACTAACAGTTTATAAAGACTCTATCATTTAACTTTATTTAAATATACTGTGCTGTATTGTTATAAAAATAAACATAAAGAAAGAATAGAGACAAATGCCCCCTTGGGGCCGGAGGTTGAAGCTCTGATAAATACTTATGTCCCAAGTAGAAATATTGTAAATATACTCTCCCCTTTCCCTCATTCAGCTTTGAAGACCTATCATCTATATTAGGTGACAGCATTCCAATGTAATCACTTGGAGACTGATTAATCATTTAAAGTTCTACAGTTAAAAGGAAAACATTTACTAAAGGTAATATAGAGCCAGAATGATATTTTAGGACCTTGACCTGTCTTTTGAGTGTAAGAAATGATGCTGTCATATTTCTGTAGGAGACAGCATCTGGTATGCAAGATAAAATGTTGTTTCTCTAATAAGTCCCAACCCCAAAGAACCAGCTGATGAGAAACTTGAATGTTTGTATGACAAGCTTAGGTATTTGCTTGCTTCTGTGAAAATTAAATTGTCATTGTGCCAAGGGTATGCAGAGAATATCCATTAGCGATTGATGTCAGTATGTATATGCAGAATTTGAATGAGTTCTTTGTACAAATCAAAATTGGTTATATGGAAAGAAATTGAGAACAATTATACACTTGAAATATGAATTCTTAAAATAAATACCAAGGCAAAATAGTGAAAGAAAAGATATTTCAGTTCTTAACTGTTTTCACCCCTGAAGTCCTGATGCACCAAATTTCTTTTCACTTATAAGAAAAATGATTATATTATTCACAGAGTGGTTGTAAGAAATAACTGAGATTTTAATATGTGAAAATGTTCTAAATTATTGAGTTGCTAACAATGCTAGTCTAAGTCTATATAACAGTAATCGTTTCGAAGAACTGATCATTACATGAGGTTGAATTGAATGCATTTTATACAAGATTTTTGTTAGCACATGTCTTTAGATATATATGTGTATTTCTGGACCATAATATTTGTTAATTATCACTTCCAGATTCCCAGCCTTACAGTAATGACAGACTGTTTCCAACCTATTCTCTCTTTTGAGCTGGCTGGCTAGAAGCAATATCTTTCACGTCTATGCAAAACGAGGAGAGTGGAGATTGAAAACAAGCAAAATTATTATTATGAACATAACTAGAAGTTTAACAGTGAAGGAGATGAAATACAATCATCTGTAAAATGTTTGTATAAATTGATTTTTAAAATCTTCCAAAAGCTGATGTTTTTCTAATTGCATCTTGATGTTAGCTGAAAGGGTGATGTACTATATTGTTGATTGTTGGAAGAGTGAACAAAATAACAACCATGATTTTGAAATGATCATGTGCAAGTAGTAACATGGCATGTAGGAGATTTGAATTTATTCTCCCTTGTGATGGTGTTCTTCACAACCATCCTATTGGCTAATGAAAAATAATGGTATTTTTCTTTAACTAAAGAAAACTAGAACTGACTGTCTTTAACATTTATGGTAGTATGTTATAGAGTAGTGATATCAACTCAAGTTATTTCAGTCACTAAACCTTACTTCTTTCTGGCATATTGTCATGGACATTATGCTGTTTGTATGTGTGTGTTTGTGTGTGTATACAAACATATGTCCTCTCTCTATTTTTTTTTATTATTCTATATTCTTATTATATTCAAACCTGATTAAAATACTAAAGTTTGTCATAATTTGCTTACAATTTATCATAAATAATTAAGTATATACCAAAACAATATATTTGAATGCAGAACAAAAATATGTAATTCATTTTTTCTATCTTCAAAACATTTGGCACATATTTTAGCAGGCATAGATAAATAAGAAATAATGTGTATGTAGCTAGATGTATGTTTAATATTAATCTTTTTGGTGTAGGAAAATAATACTACAATAACTTGAGAGAAAAGCTGTTGTTTTTGAGACAAAGTAAAGCAATGTAATAAAAAGTAGTAGGCTGCAGAGTTGTAAGACATATAGTTTTCCAAGTCATAAAGAATAAAAAAAATAGCCGGGTTCGGTGGCTCAGCCTGTAATCCCGCGGCTTTGGGAGGCTGAGGTGAGTGGATCGCCGGAGCCTGCGTGTTCGAGACCCGCCTGGGCAACTTGGCGAGCCCTCATCTCTACAATAAATCAAAAATTGGCCGGGCGTGGTAGTGTGCGCCTGTAGTTCCAGCTACTTGGAAGGCTGAGGCGGAAGGATCGCCGGAGCCCAGCAGGTCGAGGCTGCAGTGACTGGGAGCGGCCACTGCACTCCAGTCTGGGTGACAGAGTGAGAGTCCAACTCAAAAAAAAAAAAAAGAATAAAAAAAATTATAATACACACCAAGATCCTCAATTGTCTTCAACTTTACATATGAATGTGGTAGAACCAGTCCATGAAGAGCTATAAGCAATGATATGCTGGTAAATGTTTAAAAACTAGTTCACCAGAAAGGGTGGAAAGCCCAGTTTTACCACTTGCTGATTTCTGTAGTGTAAATTTTCTCAGCATGGACAATTTTATGACACGAGAAGGAGAAATGGAAATAAATGACCAGTTTGCTCCTTATGATCTAGTTTGTGTTACCTCAGCACATCACTGGATAAGTAAGATGTAAATAATAGGCCTTTGATTCAGTCGGTGCTGGTCCTCAGTAATAAGGATGTCAACAAAAGATGGTACTCACTAGTTGGCTCATGAAGGACACAAAAGCCAGGCCTGAGGTTATTGAAGTCTGAGAAGTTGGTCGAAGTTGGTCAGGATTAGAATAGAAGTACTGGAACTGGAGATTAGATAGCAATGAACATTTTCTTCAAATGTTTTGTGAATCAAAATGTAAAAGTTGAACTTAATATAGTAAGGAACTTGGGGAAATTGCACAGATATGTCTAAATGTGTTACCAAACTTGTAGTTTTCATTAAATGAAATATTTGACTAGTTTGACATCTTAATGAAATTGCAATGTTTAATCAATATTAGACATATTTTTAACTTAGATAGACTGGTTGTTTGCTTAATTTTTTTCAGTTGCCTAGGATTTTGAAAGGTAAGAGTTCTGACAATTAAGTTTGTGAACTCATCCTAGAAAAAGTGCTACATATCTCATTGCTGAATATCACTATGGTCACCTTTAAAGTACTCCCCTTAGCAAGTTATATAACGATGATAGCATCAAAGCAATTTTTGAACTCTTTTTCTGGATTGACCACCAGAGCTGTTGTCACAAGAATGTTACAGGTTTGAATTAGAGCAAAAGACAAACATTAAATTTCTTGTTAAGCTTGGCAAGAGTGGAAGTGAAATCAGGGACATATTAGTCCAAGTTTATGGAAATAATGCCTAGAAAAAAACTCAGTGTATGAATGAATTAAATGTTTTTCTCTGAGTGGAGAGAAAGCGTCACTGATGAAGAGAGTTCAGAGGTCAGGCGACCAGTAACAAACTGAACTGATGAAAACATTGCAAAAATGTGTCGAGTTATATGTCAAAATATGTGAGAAGCATAGTAGACCAAATAAACATCGATAGAGAAACAGTTAAGGAAATCTGAACTGAAAAATCTTGGCATGAGAAACGTATGTGCAAAAATGGTCCTGAAGGAGCTCTTGTATCATGACAAGGTACCACCTTACACAGCACTGTCTGTGAGGATATTTTGAGCCAGTAAACAAATAAGTGTATTGGAACTTTATCCCTACTGACCTAAACAGGGCCCCAATGACTTCTTTCATTACTTGAAGGTAAAGGAATTATTGAAAAGAAGATATTTTGATGACATTAAGGTATCAATCATATACAACTCTAATGGCCATTCCAGAAACAGGGTTCCAAAATTGCTTTGAAGGGTGGACTAGGTGCTGGCATCAATGCATAGCTTCCTAGGGAGAGTATTTTAAAGGTGACCTTAGTGATATTCAGTAATGAGGCATGCACCACTTTTTCTAGGCTGAGTTCACAATCTTAATTGTCAGAACTCATATGACTATATAAGATAAAATTCAATTATTTCACTGAGACAAAAATAATGCATGTTTTAATTTTCTAAATTATTTAGCATTTTTCTTTTGGCCTTCTTAATTTCTTATGCTAGCACACAGTATATTTTAGGAAGTATTTTTATGCTTTTTGAAATCATTTTCCGTCTATTTCTATCTTTCTGAAAAACATTGAATTTTTAAAAAGTCTTTAAAAATAAGGTTCAAACTTGCAAAAATTTTTTGACAACAATTTGAATAGAAGAAATATCAATGGTCATATAAATATCTTCAATTTTTGTATCCTCAGTTTTTAACAAATAGTGGCTGGGCAATAATTTTGACTTGTATTAAATAAAATTTAATTATATAATATGTATTGCCAAATAAATGTGAACATAATAATATCATTAAAATTTTATGACTCTTTTGCTATTAATTAAATATATATATGATCACTAAACATTATTTTTAGTTGCTGACTTAATGAGAAATAACTTCATCACCTTTTAAAAAACTTTTTATTTTTTAATGTGTGCAGTTTTATGAAGTGCATGAAAAACTTTGAACATGTGTGTGATACATAGTGGTCAAGTCAGGATATTTAGAGTGCTTATCACCCAAGTATAATACATTTGTTAATGTATAGTAATCCTATTCAGCTATTAAGCATTAAGTTTACTCCTTCTACCTGGTGTATTTTTTTTAGACTTCTTTATTCCAATAGTTTTAGAGGGTATACATAGTTTTGGTTTTATGGATGAATTATATAGTGGCAAAGCAGTCTGGGCTTTAATTATAGCCACCACTCCCTCCTGTGCACATTGTCCCCAGTAAGTGATATTTTTTAATCCCTCCCCACTTCCCACTTTCCTCTTTCTGAATTTCCAATGTCCATTATACCATTCTATATGCCTGTGCAGAACCTTATGTTACTCATATATTCTTCCTGAATAATATTGGTCTTTTTTTAAGGTTGGATCTATATTTTAAATTTTAATTCAATGTAACAGAATCTTGAAGATGTAAAAGGATGATACACAGCTTGGTCTGGGGAATGGTATACATTCCCCAGAAAGAAGAGAAAACCATCCTTCTCTCACAATATGCCTCCTGATTTTCTTTTGAGAATAAGAATACTCATAAGTGGAGATGTCTAACCTGCAGGTTAGGGTAGAGAGTGGAAATGGGAGATGTAAGCAAGGCTATGAGATCCAGCTAAGATCTCCTGTCTAAGGCTGTTATCTATGAGCTGATACCACCTATGACAAGATCACAGCAAGAGCATAAGTTCCTTTATTTCTTCTTTGGGAGATGTTTATTGAATATGCATAAAAACAAAGCCTTGAGAGTTATGGGACATCTTGTAAAGGACAAGTGTCCAAAAGTGCAAGAGTATCAGGAACATAGCTTATGTCCTCCCATAATGAATATCATTATTCTTAACAATAGTACGGTCATGTACCACTTAATAAAGGGGATATGTTTCTTTAAAAAATGCATCAGTCGGCAATTTTATTGTGATGCAAGCATAAAATGCACTCACACGATCCTAGACCATGCAGCCTCCCACACACCAAGGTTATATGATATAGCCAGTTTCTTCTAGGGCACAGACAGTTACAACATATTACTGTACTGAAAAAAATGTAAGCAGTTATAACACAATTGTAAGAAACATATATAAACACAAAAAGCTATAATTAAAATAGGGTACAAGAGATAAAAAATGGTTTACCAGTCCAGGGCACTTACCATGAATGAATCTTGCAGTCCTGGATGTTGCTCTGTTCATTCAGTGGGTGAGTGAATGTGAAGGCCTAGGACATCACAGTACACTACTGTGGATTTTCTTTTTTTTTTTTGAGTTGGAATCTCACTCTGTCGCCCAGACTGGAGTGCAGTGGCCGCTCCTGGCCACCGCGGCCTCGACCTGCTGGGCTCTGGCGATCCTTCCGCCGCAGCCTTCCCAGTAGCTGGAACTACAGGCGCGTGCTACCACGCCTGGCTAATTTTTGATTTATTGTAGAGGTGAGGGCTCGCCAAGTTGCCCAAGCGGGTCTCGAACCCGCGGGCTCAGGCAATCCACTCACCTCAGCCTCCCAAAGGCGCAGGATTACAGGCTGAGCCACCGATCCCAGCTACTGTAGACTTTCTAAACACTTAAGACTTAGGCTACACTGGTTATTTTGAAAATGAAGCAATTGCTCTACAACATCATGATGGCTACGACATCACTAGGCCATAGAAATCTGTCAACTTCTTTACATCTTATGGGGCCACTGCCATTCTAGTTTGCCGTTGACCAAAATGTTGTTAGGCAGCATATGATTGTATATTATTATATATACATACATATACATGATATACAATAATACAATAAAAAGGATGACATTATTCTTAACACGTATTTTATTTACAGCTATTTTAGGGTATAATTGCAATGCAAATTTACTACATTGGACCACCATGTATCTTTTATTGAGATATCTGATGAATGGTTAACAAGCCATTTATGTATTTGTTTATTTATTTATTTTTTTGAGTTGGAGTCTCACTCTGTCGCCCAGACTGGAGTGCAGTGGCCGCTCCCGGCCACCGCAGCCTCGACCTGCTGGGCTCCGGCGATCCTTCCGCCTCCGCCTTCCGAGTAGCCGGAATTACAGGCACGCACTACCACGCCCGGCTGATTTTTTGATTTATTGTAGAGATGAGGTCTCGCTGCCCAGGCGGGTCTCGAACCCGCGAGCTCAGGCAATCCCCTCGCCTCAGCCTCCCAAAGGCAGGGGATTAGAGGCTGAGCCACCGAGCCCGGCTAACAAGCCATTTATAAAGACTCGACAGTCTAAACAACACGCTATGTTTAAGAACAAAGAAATGTTTAATAATATAATTTTGAATCCAACTAATCAGTGATTATACTCCTTGAAAGAAAACTTTTGCTGCGTTTTATTTTATTTTTATTTTTAATTTTTTTAACTTTTAATTTTTTATTATTTAAAGATTGTGGAGTACAATTCAGGGTTAGGTATACAGATATTCATTGTGCAGGTACCCTTGTGGATGAGGGGTACCCCCTTCCCCAGGTAGATTTCCACTACTGTCAGTGCTATGCTTTAAAAAGAAAATATACACACACACACATTTTTACAGTCCTTACTTTCAAGCATTTGCACTTTCCTAGAAATATTACCCTTTAAGCCAAATTTTCTCATTCTTGCTCTCAGCTTCAAGGTACAATATTTAGAAAGGTTAGTAAAATTCCATTAAGTCATTTTGAGTTATCTAAGGGTGAACTTTAAAAAATTGCTCAGACGTTTTTAATACACTTGAAGAGTTGAAAAGTAGTTTTGTTTTTAAAGTTCACACTTGACACATATTTAGTCTTCACTGAAGAATTGATGTCAGAACTTCTCAGGGCAAGTAGAGGCACTTTAAGAGCAAGATTGAAATCTCTGTACCTTCTGTTTGATGCCTAAGTTACATCAGACTAAATGCAGCCCACATTCTATTTCTGGCCTATTAATATCTTTATTCCTTTATGTCTCTTCTTGTATATTTTCTCATATATTCACTTACTCTCTCTGGGCCTCCCTTTGACAGTCAGCAATCTGATAATGGATGCAAACATTGTCAAATAAAAGAGAAAAATATTTTGTAGAGACAAGCAGATTTATCTCTTGATATTCTTTAAAATGCCAGTTAAAAATAAAAATTTTACTTTTTGCTTATTTATGAGGTGATTGGAGCCTAAGTAAAAGTAATTTGGATGAAAAAGTAACAACTGAAAAATCAAGAGAGAGACAAATGAAGACAATTAAAAACATGTCTTTAATTATCTTCAAACATGAGGTAAACAATGTCATTTACACAAAAAAATTATAGCGTTGTAAATAAAATATTTAGTCAAAATTGTACCTTACAAAAGGAAAAAGCACACTAATTTACGAGTCCAATAAATTAGTCCAGAACACCAATTTAATTTTATTGTTAAGAAAAAGAAATACAAAGAATAAAGATCAGAAAGAAATAAATGAAAACTCTCTCTATTTACAGATGACATTATTGTCCTCATAAAACATCTCAAGGAATGTACACAGACAAAACAAAAGTCTTAGAACAAATAAGTTCAGTAAGTTTGCAATAACAAGATCAGCACACTTAAAAATCAACCAAAGCTTAACATACTGGAAAATGAAAACCAAAAATAAATGTTCAATGCAAATTAACGTTGATCTAAATAAAATAAAATACATTGGCATAATTTTAACAAAGTATGTACAGAACCAGTATCCTGAATATCAGCAAATTTTGATGAAAGAGATCAATGAATACCTAAATAATTCAAGTAACATATCATACACATGGATTAGAAAAAACAACATAGTAAAGATGTCAATTATCCCAAAACTGGTGCATAGGTTTAATGCAATTCTTATCAAAAGTCCATCAAGTTAGTATCTGTAGACTTAAACAAGTACGTTCTAAAACTTACATAGAAAATCAAAGAACTTAGAATAGTTAAATTTACTGTAAAAGAATAAAGTGGAGTGAATCACTCTACCACACATTGAAGCTTAAAGCACAGTACTTAATATGCTGTGTTAATGGCAAAGGGACAGACATAAGTGGAACAGAATATGGAATCCAGACACAAACCCACAAAAAAAGTCAAGTGCTCAATTGACCTATGACAAAGGTACAAAAAAAAAATTAATGAAGAAAATATAATCGTTTTTAACAATTGATGCTGGAAAAATTAAATATTCACAAGCAAAAGACTGAAACTACCCTAAATCTGACATCTGTTACAAAAAATAAAAAACAAATAAACTCTATTAATGTAAAAATAAAAATATAAAAATTTTAGAATAAAATATTCAGAGTGTAGAGCTAGGTCAAGAGTTCTTAGACTTGACACCAAAAGTCTAATTTATAAAAGGAAAAATTGATAAACTTCACTTCACCAAAATTTTTAATTTTGCCCTGAGATAGATGATACTATAGAAAGACAATGTAAAGACTGTGAGAAAATATTTGCAAATAAACCACATATCTGACAAAGGACTAGTATCTAGAAAATATCAAGAACTCTCAGCAAACAAATAATCCAATTACAAAATAGTGAAAAGTCATGAACAGACTATTCACTGAAGAAGATACACAGATGACTAAGCAACACACAGAAAGACGCTCAATATCATTACTATAGGAAAATATAAGTAATCACCACAATTAACTTGACCCACAAAAGTACATGCCTATCAAAGTGATTAAAATTCTTTTTTAAAAATAGTGAAAATCAAATATAAAAAAGAATACAAAGGGACTGGATTACCATTTGGTCAAATGTAATCCAGTTTGTTTGCATCCTTTTGTATAACTTTAATAACTGAAATATTCCTTCTTATAAAGTCAAATAAATATTGCTATGGCTGTTAGAATTGCACTTATTAAAGTCAAATAAAAACAAGAAATTGGATTACTTAGATTGCTAGTGAAAGGAAAACGGAACAGCCACATTGAAAAATAATTTAGCAGTTTCTCATACTATTAAATATACAATCACTATACTAACCAGCAACTGTACCCTTGGAAATCTATCCCAGAGAAATAAAAACTTATGTCTACCCAAAGACAAGAGCAAGATTTGAAGTTCTGTCTCACAGGAAAAATAGACTAATGTAAAACAGAAGTATATATTCAAAACATGTGATTGATCTGCTTTTCTAGAGTATATGATATAGACTTTCCAAAATATGTATAGTTTTTAACCTTTGTGATAGTTAATTACCTCCATATCATGAAAAAACTTGTGATAAGTTTTCACTGGTTTTTTTTTTTCCCGTATTAGCATAGGTCTACACATAGTGAACATCTGTGAAAGCAAGACTCTAGAAAAAGTCCCCATCAAAAGCTGGAAATAACCTTGTTCTCTTCATTTATTACCTAAAATGTATGACACAAATATTCCTCAGTGATTGTAATTGCACAAATTATCCTCTTGTTATCCTGTAAATACATAGCCCTATAACTACATCCCGAGATTATTAATTTTATTGTACCATTTATAGCAAACTGAAAAAAAAAAAAAAAACAGCAGTGATTTAACTGCAAGGCAACCCCTATAACATGACTATGAAATTTGTTTTAAAACTTTTCCAGTGACACAATTTATGGAGCAAACATGGATTGAGTTCATATTAGGTTAGCCACAGGAAATGTATGATTTTTTTTGACATGTAGAAATGGCAATTTTCTATTGTTCAAACTAATGGAATGTGCAAAGCACATTGCTAAATAATGGGAACACCAAGCCACTATGGTATTATAACCATGATTATGAAAATCATGACCCTTTCTTCCTAAAACACACTTTGGAGGAGAGAAAGACATGTAAATAAATCTTAATAACTACTTGCCAACTGCTTTATTAGCATTAAGGTTGAAAGGAACAAACAGGACCACAAAATGATAATTTTTAAAATTTATTTCCATACTGGTTTTCAAAATCTACTCTCCCATTACTATTTTTAAATACTGTAAACAGAGAAACGTAAGTCCGTTAATGCTACTTCCTTCAGGAGACCGTGATGAATTGCCAGTGGTCAAAAATAGTTGTGTCTCTCACCACTCTTTTTCATTTCAGTAAATAGAACCACATTTACTCTGCCTTGTTCATGGTAATATTGGGGTATCCACGGTCTTATTTTTCTTTTTTTTGGTCATAGCCAACATTAACCCAATCCTAAAATATCAACTATCAAAATGTATTCTGGACACATCTCACCTGCTCCATCAGCATCACCTTAGTATAAACTATCAAATGTCTTCCTCAGATTAATGTAATAGCCTTTCAGTTAGTCTATATGCTTCATGTACAAGCCAGAATAACAATACAACTTCCCAGTTCTGTAACAATCCAAGAGCTACCCATAAAGTTAAAAAAAGAAAATGAGGTGGTAGGGCCAACTTAATGCCCAATCACATGGATTTTTCTGTGCTCCAGGCATGTGGGCTTCCTTGTTTTTCCTGAGGTAAAACTGAATTCCCAACTCAGAAACTTTAGGAATATTGTTTCCTTTGTTTGGATTATTCTTCCAGAAATATTAACCCATTGTCCTTTTCCCTATTAGGTTTTAATTCATATGTCACTTTCTCAGAAACTCTTCTCTGATACTTTTTCTTAAACAGTGCCTTCCATTTATCTGTTATTACATGAGAGTTGGCAGATAAAATACAGGACACCTAGTTTAACTGGAAGTTCAGATAAACAATGAATATTTTGTGTTTTTTAATTATAGATAATAGATTCTAAATGTTTACAGTGGATTTGTATGGTATTGTTTTTTTCTGAAGTTCAATATTGCCTGTATATCTTTATTGACTAAAACTTTTAAAAAAAATAAAACTGCACCCTACATGATATGTTATAAATCTATTTCCTTATTTGCGTGTTTCTTCCTATAGTCTGTCTTTGAGAGTCGGCAATTCACTTGTGTTCACAGGCAAATGCTCAGAACCTAGAACAGCAGCTATTGCAGAAGAGTTGCTCAGTAAATATATTTTTTTAATATTATAAAGATGTGGGGCACAATTCAGAGTTAGGTATACAAACATTGATAATGTAGGTACCCTTGTTGAAGAGGTATGCCCCTCCCTCCCCCAGCAGCTTCCCTCAACTGCCAATCCCCACTCCCTCCCCCCATCCCAGCAGTTTCCCACTACTGCCAATCCCTTTCTTATAGTATTATGATTGTTCAAGGTCTGCTTATGAGTGAGAACATATGGTACTCTGTTCTTTGTTTCTGTGATAGATCACTGAGTATGATAGACTCTAAATCCATCTAAGTTGCTGCAAAGTCCATACGTTTGTCCTTCTTAATGGCATAATACTAGGAACTCAGACGCACCAAAAGGAAGAAAACAAACAGCCCCATTAAAAAGTGAGCAAAAGACATGAACAGACACTTCTCAAAAGAAGATATACGGGCAGCCAACAGACACGTAAATATTTCTTGAAGCAAGAAAGAAGTCATTCTCTGTGTGTGTGTGTATAAACATGCGTGTATATTTTACATTTTGAAAAAAATGTCTAGAAGATGAAGTCAGAACTAATATTTTCTTAGAGCATAACCTAGACAGTTTTTGCAAGCCACTTTGAGCCCTGTGTAAATTGAAATGAGAAAATATAATTGCAAAAGACATTAAAAATCAAGCAAGTTTAACAGAAAACTTTTTAAAGGTTAATTTTACATAAAATAATCAGCCCTAGTAGAAGAAGATTTTTGAAACATTTTTACCTTTGATTGGGGATGACTCAGAAAGCAAATGCTGACAAATCTGGCTTCTTTAAGAAGTAACCCTTTCTACAATATGAAAAATAAATTGCAATTTTGATTTTATCCAGATTCCCCACCTGTTCTATGATGACCTAATTTCAACTATCTGGGTTTTGGTAACCAATATTCTGCTGGGTGTGTACAAAGGAAACTGGCAGCTGATAAAATGCCTCTCAGGTGCTGACTACATGCAGGTAAAGTGATCAGTGGAGGATGAGTTTGTGTTGGGTCCTGAATGATGGGAGAAGGTGGAAGATAAAAGAGGTATATTTAGATCAAATCTAGTTACTTTCGTAATTAAAAACAAAAACCTGGAGTAGGATTTCAGAAATTAGACTTCATACGAATGTCATTAGTAATATAAACCAAATGCAAACGCACCTCAATGAGTTGATCTCATTTCCATAATTATAAAAATAAAATTTAAAGGACTGGCTTTAATAAGAACTTTGAATGATGTTTGAATCTCACGATTACTTCAAAAGAATCCCCTCTTTCTTTCACTAGAATGCCTATTCTTACCTCCTGTACAGACATGCTGACATAATTTGTGAGAGGAGAGTGTTGAAAGACCAGAATTATAAATGCATCAAAATGTGAGAAACTGGGAAGCTAGAACCAAACTTTAAGTGACTGATTATCTGTTCTTTGTTATTACTGTCTCTTCTACATAGGTCCAAAAATGGCAACATCACACATTTGAAGATGTCTCTTCTGAAAAGTGTGTAAATTTGCATCTGTTCTTAACCCTACAGGCTCAAATTGATGTCATTTGACAAGTTGGACATGCTAATAAAGCATCTCACTTACCAGATGATAGAAGTCAACCTTTATGTTTACTTTCTGAGAAAGTTCAATTTTTAATTTCTAAATCTTTGTGAAAGTTGAATGAATATTGAAGTGTTTACTTATTTTTTAAAATCATGACTGGAAAAAAAAATACAATCAGCCATCGCTTTTATTTTCTTTCTGATAGATTTTAACAAAGAAAATAACTCAATATGTTGATTTTTTTCCCTCTAACTCCTGGCATTTTAAGAGGCACCATATGCAAGTAAGTCGATCATACACTGCACATTTTTAAAAAGGTTTTTATTTATGTTATGTTTCTCAAAACTTTTTCAATAAACAGAACTTAACTTTTCCAAAACTAATTTTAAAATAGTGCAGAGACCAAAAGGATAAAAATATATTTGACAGCTGATATAAAGTGTAAGTGATACAAGAAGCTAGGAAAACAAGAAAAACCTGTAAAGTTCATACTTATATTAAACAAAAAGTAATGTTATAAGATATGGTTTTGTAAAATCTTTTATGGACCAACATTAAAATTCAATTAATAGCAACCACAAACCAATACAAATTGTAGTCAATGGAAATATCATTTAAATTGAAAGCGAAATGAATAATTGCTTACTAAAACGCTAACCTAATAGGTCTAGAATTGTTTGTTGAATGTATAACAATGTAGAACAAGTGATCGTTTTTAATGTCTGTGCTCTGTATAGACAGTGAATTGATGATGCATTTTTTTTTTTTTTTCGGTGTTCTGGGGTTTAATGGGGGCCGCATGGCCCTAGAAGAAGGTGTTGGTCCTCTTGCTGGTGATGCAGGACACCGTTGGGCAGTGGGAACTTGGTCTTGGAGTTGCTGAACTGCCTGACCTCGGCCGGCCGCACCTGCTGGCTGCAATCTCCTCCAACCTTCCTGAGGGGGGTGGAGTGGGCGCAGGCGCGGTGTATGGTGCCCATGACTCGTAGCACTGGGCGACCGCGCCCGCGATGGACAGGTCGCCGGACTGGAGGTACATGTTGGGGGTGCCCTTGCCCGAGTCACAGCGCAGCCAGATGTCGAAGTCTTCCACCCGCAGGAAGTACTTTTCCAACACTGCCCAGGGCAGACAATCTCCCCCGAGGAATGCATATGCCTTTTTCATTGCAAAATTAGTTCTCAAAAGAAAATGTAAAATATTTTGCTTCTTGAATATGTAAAGTGCAAGCAGAAAACCTTATTGTTGTTTTTTAGCTTGGTTTTCAAGAAATATCTATATCTGGAATGGGACTCCAAAGACTGAGTTATGACTAACAGGGCAATAGGAAAAAATGCGTAAATTATTTGTATCTCATTCACTCTATAACAGTTACACGCGTAAGGTGTTTGTGTAAAGCCAGAACTTCATCACAATTTTATAAAACTAAATTAATAAAGAATGTGCACCGATATTATTTTTATTTACAAAAGCATACCTATGGCTAGGCTTCATATGTGTGAATACAGATTGATAGCTCAGTTACATTCATGCATCAAGTATGAATGGTTGGAGATCATGGGTTACATAAAGAAGGCGGATAATTTTTTTTAATTTAGCAATACGATATCTGCAACATATAAATGAAAATTTCTCAATATTTCATATAAATCATTTAAATTTTGTATGAAAAAACTTAGGGCTGAGGTGAGTGGATTGCCTGAGCCCGCGGGTTCGAGACCCGCCTGGGCAACTTGGCAGGACCTCATCTCTACAATAAATAAAAAATGAGCTGGGCGTGGTAGCGCGTGCCTGTAATTCTGGCTACTCGGGAGGCTGAGGCGGAAGGATCGCCGGAGCCCAGCAGGTCGAGGCTGAGGTGGCCGGGAGGGGCCACTGCACTCTGGGTGACAGAGTGAGACTCCAACTCAAAAAAACAAAACAAACAAACAAACAAAAACTTAGAATGTTGTCACTAGTAATAGTATAATAACTGAAGTCTGTATATACAGTCTATAAAATAAATAGTGTTTTCTTATCATTTGACTCCTAGGAGCTAAAAGTTACACATTTTACTAAAATATTTTCTGAATTTTAAGTACTTAAATGAAAGCTTCAAAAACAAATGATCATATATTTACGTTAGATAAAATTTATCTAATTGTTGTAAGTATTGTACTTTAAAATTTAAAGTACATTTATAGTAAATGCAAAAAAATTCCTGTTTAATGCGTATAAAATGATAATAAAATTTAATTTGGGCATTTAAAAGTTTCAATTTATTCAAGTTGTACAAGGGGATTAAATTTCAGAAGCTATCTTAATAATTAAAATTATATAAGATAATTTCCTACAAGTATTTATGAGTACTGACCTGAGCAATATATCTAGATTCCCTTTTTTCATGACTTGTTTTACCTTTTTAAATTTTTATATTTTATTTTATTGAGCTACTATATTTTCCTTCATCATGTACAATTTTAGCTATTTGTAGTCTCTTCTCTTATTTTTTTGTTTCAATAGACATATTCTCTAATCTGTTTGCACAGACTCTTGTATTAATTGAATATTAACTTTGGAATATCATTTTCATTTTTGTGAACTGATTATTTCACTTGCAATCATCAACATTTTGTTTAGTAGTATTGATATTTTTTCAATCTTCTCTGAATGCAAATAAGCAATATTATACTGCTTTTAAAAGCTTTGCTGTTTCTTGAATATTTCATTTTGAATTATTTATTTTATTTTTAATATTGTCCTTTTTTTTCCTGTGTTTCATATAGTTTCCAAATAACTAGTGATTCTTGGAGTTTGAAGGGACTGGTATATGTAAATATCCCATGGTTATTTGAACATTTCTAAGTATTGGTCTCATGAATCTATACAGATATTAGGTAATGCTTTAAAATTAAGTCATTCACATTATGTAGACTAACAAGTTTTTGTTTATCTATTATTTCAGAGAATATGTTCAATTCTTCCACTATGATTTTAATTTTAAAAATTCTTGTGATTTTTAAAATTTTGCTGGATATAATATGAGACTATGTTATTGTGTCTATTTAAATTTATAATTGTTACATATCACTAGTGAATTATTTCTTCAGTTGTAATTGACAGATCGTTTTAATCACAAATAATGTTTATTTGTCTTAAAATTTACTTTGTATGGTAAAACATATGTATACCACATTTGTAATATTAGTATTCATATCCCTCTGATTTTCTTTCATCTTATTTTGATAGTTTGCAATTTTAGCTTTTTTTATATGCATTAGTTATTTGTATCACCAATCTAAAAAAAAAAAACTATGGTTCTGTCAAAAATGATTACTTATCAGCTCAATCTATTACTTAAGAGATGTGTTTCTTTTTACAATAAAATATTGAACTTATTGATTTTCCTTGTAGTTGTGCTAAATTTTGCTTTATATATTTTTAGAATGTATTATTAAATGTAGAGAAGTAAGAAAAGCTATTCCTTGTCAGTAAATGAGACATGCTACATAATGAAATAATCCTCTAACTCTCAAACAATGTTTTTGTTCTAATGCCCATTTTGGTGTTATAAATACAGTAATGTTAGGTGCCATTTGGTTAATATTTGCTGCTACAAATTTTAACATCTAGTATCTGTGTCCATTATAAATGTCTTTTTAAAAATTATTTATTTATTTAAATATTAGTTGGAGTCTCACTCTGTCTCCCAAGCTGGAGTGCAGTGGCATGCTCATGGCCACTGCAACCTTGACCTTCTACTTCATCTTTCCAAGTAGCTGGGGTTAGGTGAGCCTTCTACCTCATCTTTCCAAGTAGCTTGAACTACAGGCACATGCTACCATGCCCAGCTTATTTTTTGATTTATTGTAGAGACAAGGTCTCAATAAGTTGCCCAGGTTGGTCTTGAACCACCAGCCTCAGGCAATTCTTTTGCCTCGATCTCTCAAAGTGCTGGGATTACAGGCTGAGTCACCACGCCCAGCCTATTTACATTTTTGTGTTAAAGATGTGGGGTAAAATTCAAGATTAGGTGCACAGGTGGTCATCATACAAGTAAAATTTGGGCCTCCCTTTGGTTCCCACTTTGCCTGATTTGATATTAGGTACCCTTATTGATGTTGTGTTCCACTTTTGCCAATCCCTTTCTTATAGAATTGTGGTGAATGCTTAGGGCCTATTAATGAGTATGAATATGTGGTACACAGTTATTTGTTTCAGTGTTAGATCACTGAGTTTATGGACTCTAAATCCATCCAAGTTGTTGTGAAGTCAATATGTTTGTCCTTCTTTATGGCTGTGTAATATTCAATTGTGTATATGTACCACATTTTTTAATCCAGTCCACTTTCTATGGGCAGCATGGTTGGTTCCATATTTTTGTTGGGAACAGTGCTGCTATAAACATACATGTGCAGGTATCTTTTTAGTAGAATGATTTGAGTTTCTCTGGGTGTATTCCCAGTAGAGTGATTGCTGGGTCATATGGAAGGTCAATTTCTAGTTTTTGTAGGTATCACCACACTGTTTTCCATAGTGGTTGAACTAGTTTGCATTCCTACCAGTATTGTAGAAGCGTTCTCTTTTCTCCACCTCTTCACTAGCATATTGTTTTTTGTTTTATTAAAGAAGCCGTTCTTACTGGAGTTAGGTGGTAACTCAATGTGGTTTCAATTTGTATTTCTCTGATGATTAGTGAGGCTGAGCATGTTTTCATATGTCTGTTGGCTGCCCATATGGAAGTATCTATTCAAGTCTTTTGTCCACTTTCTTTCTTTCTTTTTTTTTTTTTTTGAGCTGAAGTGTCACTCCATCACCCAGGCTGGAGTTCTGAGGCATGTTCATGGCCATCCAGCATGACCTGCTGGGCTCAGGTGATCCTTCCACCTCAGCCATCAAAGTAGCCAGAACTACAGGCACACACTACCTCGCCCAACTAGTTTTTGATTTATTGTAGAGGCGAAGTCTCTCCAATTTGCCCAGGCTGGTCTCAAACCCAAGGACTCAGGCAGTCCATTCACCTCGGCCTCCCAAAGTGCTGGGATTAGAGGCAGAGCCACTGAGTCCTTACTGTGCACTTTTTAATAAGGCTGTTTGTTTTTTTTCTTTATGGCACTTTTGAGTTCCTTGCAGATCCTGGATGTTAAGCCTTTGTCAAATATATGCTTGGCAAAATTTTTCCCATTCTTGTGGCTGTCTCCCTTCTCTCTGGATGACTTCTTTTGCTTTGCAGAAGCTTTTCAGTTTAATAAGTTTCCACTTATCTATTTTATCTCATGGCATGGGCTTTTGGGGTTTTGATCAGAAATTGGTTGGTCAGTCCAATTCCCGTAATTCCAATTCTCCTGCATTTTCTAAGATTCTTATAGTTTGAGGTTTTATGTTTAGGTCTTTGATCTAATTAGAGTAGTCGGGGTTTTTTTGTGTGTATGGTGATAGGTTGAGGTCCTGTTTCAATCTTCTGCATATGGTAAGCCAGTTTTCCCAGCATCATATTCTCCTCTCCACAGTGGTTATTGTGAAGGTTTTGTGAATGTGAGTTGTTTGAGAAATTGAAGTTTTGCTTCCAGAATCTCTATCATGTTCCATTGGTCCATATGCCTGTTTTTGTACCAATACCAGACTGTTTTGATTATTGTACCTTATAGTAATGTTTAAAGTCTGGAATTATGAAACCTCCCACTTGATTTTTGGGGTTTTTTTTGTTGTTGTTGAGGATTGTTTTGGCTATTTGTGGCCATTATGTTTCCATATGAATTTCTGTATTGTCATTTCTAGGTCTGAGAAGAATGATGTTGGTAATTTTCGGGATATAGCATTGAATCTGTAGATTGCCTTTGTTAGGATGAGAATCTTAAATATGTTGATTCTTCCTGTTCATGAGCATGGAATATTTTTTCATTTGTTTTGTGTCTTCTTGGATTTCTTTGAGCAATGTCTTATAGTTTTCATTGTAAAGGTCTTTGATTTCTCTGGTTATGAAGATGCCAAGGTATTTCATTTGTGTGTGTGTGTGTGTGTGTGTGTGTGTGTGTGTGTGTGTGTCTATGGGTGTGTGTGTCTATGGTGAGTGGGATTTTGCTTTTTATTTGTTTCTCTGCTTGTTTGATGTTGGTGTATAAGAATGTAACTGTCTTTTATACATTTATTTTGTAGCCTGATACTTTTCCAAAGTCCTTTATCAGTGCAAGGAGGTTTTTGACAGATTCTCTTTTGTTTTCAGAGCATATCATCCGCAAACAAGGATAATTTAACTTCCTCTTTTCATATTTGTATACCCCTGATTTCCTTCTCTTATCTAATTGTTCTGTCTAGGACTTTGAACACAATGTTTGAACAGGAGGAATGAGAGTTGGCAGCCTTGTCTTGTTCTCGTTGCAGGGGAAATTCTTCCAGTTTCTGTCCATTCCGCAATATGTTGGTTATGGGGTTATCATAGATGGTTCTTAACATTTTGAGGTATGTTCCCTCTATGCCTAAATATTCAAAGATTTTTATCAAGAAGGAATGTTAGATTTTATTGAAAACTTTTCCACATCTAATGACATAATCCTGTAGTTCTTGTTTTTACATTCGTTGATGTATTTATTTACATTTATGGCATTGTGAATGTTAAACCAGCCCTGCGTTCCAGGAATGAAGCCTACTTAGTTATAGTGGATAATTTTGGAGATTTGCTGTTGGATCCAAGTTGCTAGGATCTTGTTGAGAATTTTTACATCTATGTTCATCAGGAATATTAGCCAATAGTTCTCTTTTTTTGTTGGATAGTTTCCCAGTTTGGGTATCAGTGCGTTATTAACTTTGTAAAATGGTTTGGGGAGAGTTCCATGTTTCTCAGTTGGTGGAATACTTTCAGTAGGACTAGTATCAGCTTTTCCTTGTATGTTTTGCAGAAATCTGCTGAAAAGCCATCCGGTCCTCTGCTTTTTTTTTGTTTTTAGGTAGTTTTCTTATGATGGAATCAATTTCTTGGGTTGTTGATATATTTAGTGTGTCAGTTCTTCTTGTTTCAACTTTGGGTGGTTGTGGTGTCAGAAAGTCTTCCATTTCATTTAGTTGAATTTGTTTCCATACAGGTATACCTAGTAATCTCTGATAATCTTTTGTATTTCTTTGAGGTCAGTTGTAATTTGATATGTTTCATTTCTAATTGTGTTTATTTGGACTTTTTCTCTCTTTTTCTTGGTCATTCTGGAAAGGGATCCATCAATCTTGTTTATACTTTCAAAGAACCAGCTTTTTGTTTTGTTGACTTTTCTATGGTTTTTTATCTTCTATAATCTGTATTTGGGCTTTTACTTTGGTGATCTGGAGTCTTCTGCTAAAGTTAGGGTTTTGGTGTTCTTTTCTTTTCAGCTCCCTTGAGTGATTTGTTAGGCTGTTAACCTGTGATTTTTCCATTTTCTTGATGTGTGTTCATAGAGTTATGAATCTCCCTTTTTGAACCACTTTCATGGCATCCCAGAGGTTTGGATAAGATATTTTTTTGTATTCATTTGTTTCTAGGAATTTTTAAATTTCTGTTTTGATTTCTGTGTTGATCCAGGAGTCATTCAGAATCATGCTATTTAGCGTCCATGTCTTCATGGGCTTGAGGAGTATTTTGTTGGTATTGATATTTATGTTTATTCCACTGTGGTTGGAGATGGTGTATGGCAGTGTTTTGCTCTTATGAAATTTGATTATGCTTGATTGATGGTCAATGTTGCTATCAATCTTGGAGTACATTCCATTTGGTGATGAGTAGAATTGTTGGGAGCCAGCCTTGGAGGACCACCAGATTGACAGGGTCCTGGTGACCCGGCCACAGGACAAGTTCAGGAAGCTGAGGCCCTGCTGTCTTTTGCCTTTGCTGTTACAGCCAAAGAATTCCATGCAGTTGGAAAAGAAGTAAATAGCACGTTTATGCAAAGTATTTTCAGCTACTGGAAACTCATTGTCCATTTTTCCACTTCCCACTACATTGTTTGACCTTTCCCTTTTGCTCATGCCATGGTGAAGTTGAATTATTATTTGTAGTTATCATTATGGTGTTTGGATACAAGGCATAAGATTTAAGTGTAGTGAAAGTTTATATTAAGGTATATGTAGGTGATTTATAAATTTGTTTATAGGGGTTTGAGATACATATTAAAGTTTTAGTATATAAAAAGTTAAAGGGTTTAGATGTAGAATTTATGTGAGTAAAACAGGTTTTATCTAACAACCGAAACTACTTTGAGGTCTGAATAACATCACTAGAAGTTTCTTCTAAGCTGTTTTTTCCTTAGAGACAGGATGTTCCAGATAGGAAAGCAATAAAAGAATTTGAACAAGAGGAAACTACCAAGGGGCTTGAAAGACCAGAGAGTTTTTAAGAAGAAACTCCTTGTTCATGAAAAAAGGAACATCTGTGCAGGCACTTCTGGAGGACTTCCAGATGCACATTCTACCGCCAGATGGAAGTATTCTACATAAGAACTGCTCCAAAACCTTGGGCCAGAAACTGCTATTCTGACTCCCAGAGACTTTATTATGGAAAAACTTGTTTTCCTAGATAGTTTGAATATAGGAAGTTAAGTTTATAAAGAGTTAGATTTGTTAGAAAGATTATAATATATATTAGTTAATTTGGGATATAAGTTTGGTTTAAGTAGAGTTGTTTTATGAGAAGCTTTATAATTTTATTATTTTAAGATTTTATATTAATGGGTTGCAGTGACTGTTTTTTACAGGGTAACATCATTGTGTTGGCATAATGTTGTTTTGGGTGGAAATAGTCTCCGCCCTTAGAGAGAGCATTAGCCAAGCACAGAGAAGAATACTTAAACTTAAGCATCATTTTGACATCACGAAAAAATCCATGTAATTTGTTGTAAGTGATTTATTTTGTAATGATGATTTTAACTTGCTCTGTGGCGGTAACTTGCAGAAATTATTTTCCCTTGTAGAGAGAAATATAAGGTTGCTATGAACTTGCAATAAATGACTTCTGCTCAAATCTGAACAGTTGTCCAAGTCTCTCTCTCTTTCTCTCTCTCTCTTTCTCTTTCTCACAATTGCCAATGCCGTCTCCACCTTCGGGGTACCCTGAACCCGGCAGGAGCTGGACTCCCACATAGAATGTATGAATTGTGTTTGCTGGGTCGAGTGTTCTGTAGGTATCTATTAAGTCCATTTGGTTGAGCATCATGTTGAAATTCCAGATTTCTTTGTTTATTTTTTTGTCTTGATGGTCTATCTAGGGTTGTTAGTGGGGTATTTAAGTTCCCAGCTATGATAGTATTGGAGTCAATTTTTTTTTAGTCTACTCAGTAGTTGCTTTATAAACACTGGTGTTCCTGTGTTGCGTGCATATATTTCTAGGATGCATATTTCTTGTTGACATACTGACACTTTTATCATTATGTAGTGACCTTGCATATCTCTTTTTAAATTTTTGATAGCTAAATGGTACTTTCTCTGATATTAAGATTACAACTCCTACATTCTTTTGTGATCCATTTGCCTCCAATTTTTTTTTTCTATCCTCTAACTTTAAGTTTGTGTGTGTTTCTTTTTTTTTTTTTTTTCTATTTATTTATTGTAGAGATGAGGTCTTGCTGCCCAGGTGGGTCTCGAACCCACGGATTCAGGCAATTCACTCACCTCAGCCTCCCAAAGGCACGGGATTACAGGCTGAGGCACCGAGCCCGGCTCTGTGTGTGTTTCTTGTGGTGAGATGAATTTCCTGGATGCAGCAAATTATTTGGCTGTGGGTATTTTTATTCATTTTTTCCATTCTATGTCTTTTCAGTGGTGCATTTAGTTCATTCATTTTCAGGCTGCTTATTGAAATGTGTTTATCCCCATCATGAGGTTCTTATAAAGTTTTTCTTTATTTATTGTCTTTAAACTTTCATGTTGATGTATGTGTGTGTTTTCAAGTTTACAGTTATGTACTGTCTGTTGATTCTCTGTTCTCCTATTCTCTTGGGAAGTGTGTGGTCATTCTTTGCTATTTTTTTTCCTTCTATGCTTAATGAAGTGTCTCCTGTAGAGCTAGTCTGGAAGCTGCATAATCTTTTACGAATTGAATGTCTGGGAAGAACTTAAATTATCAATTGCTGATGAAGCTGAACTTGGTTTCATAGGAAGTTCTTGGTTGAAATTGTTTATCTTTGAGGACTTTGAATCCTCAAAGTCCCTCAAAGGGACACCAATCCCTTCTACTTTGAAGTGTTTCTGCTGATAAGACTGCTGCTATTCTGATTGATCTTCCCTGGTAGGTAGTCTGACCTTTCTCTCCTGCTGCCTTTAGGAGTTTTTCTTTTGTACCTACTTTGTGTAGGCAAATTACTGTGTGTCTAGGGATTAGTCTTCTCATTTGATGTCTGGCAGTGTTTCTCTGTATCTCTTGTATTTGGATTGTCACATCTCTGGTAAGATGGGGAACATTTTCTTGGGTAACCTGCTAGAACACTTGTTCCAAAGTGTTCTCCATTTCCCTTTCTTATTCTGGCATATCAATTAGCTGTAGGTTCAGCCTCTTGATATAATCACAAACCTCTTAGAGACTTTGTTCTTTCTTTCTGAGTTTTATTTCTATGTTTTTTGCAGATCTGGTTAATTTCATATTTTGGTCTTCAGGCACTGAGATTCTCTCTTCTGCTTGGTTAATTCTACTTTTCATCCCTGTCATCTTATTTATTTCCTGGATGAAGTTTTTTATGGCCAAAGTTTCTTACTAGTTCTTTCAGTGTTGCCGCTCACTAACACAGGTACTCCCATAGTCTGGCTGGCTCCACCACCATCTTTCCTGAGTCTCCAAATATATCTCTTATGAATAGTATGCATTACAGTTTTATTTTATTATCCAGTGGTGTAAACTTTACCTATCAAATGAGATATCTTATTATCTTTATATGTATTGTGATTTCTAAAATAAAAGTATCATTTTAGTGAGTACTATTTGCTTTATTTTCTGTTTCTTACTTTTAATTTTGTTTTCCTTCTTTGGAGCAATTGAATTTTCTTTTAATTTATTTTTTATTTATAATAGATTAGACTTAGAAAGAGAATATATGAAACATTAGATAAGATTATATATTTTTACATATGTATACTCTTTAATTTAGAATTCACTCCGGAACTTTTAGATTAATAATTAAGAAAAATTTAAGAATGTCTGTATTTTTAGCCCTAAACACACAAAAAGTAATAATTCAAGGTCCTTTTGAATCAAAAATGTGCTGCCAATGCAGCTTTTTCAACAATAACAAAAAATAAAAATAAACCCCTGATAAGAAGCATTCAAAATTATCTTTGTAAATATTCCCACCACAACAGAGTTTAAACTACCTATGTTACTTCTCTGAATGCAGACTTGTTTTTTTTTAGTTGGAGTCTCACTCGGTCGCCCAGACTGGAGTACAGTGACCGCTTCCGGCCACTGCAGCCTCGCCTGCTGGACCCCGGCAATCCTTCCGCCTCAGCCTTCCGAGTAGCCGGAATTACAGGCATGTGCTACCACGCCCGACTGATTTTTTTTTTAATTTATTGTAGAGATGAGGTCTCCCTGCCCAGGCAGGTCTCGAACCCGCGGGCTCAGGCAATCCACTCACCTCAGCCTCCCAAAGGTGCAGGATTACAGGCTGAGCCACCGAGCCTGGCTTGAATGCAGACTTGAAATAAAGATATGAAAAAATGGTTCTTGTGAACAAATATGTTCTGGCTCCAGTTGATCATTGCTTACAATGCTAAAATTCTCTTTCATTTTATATATTAGTTTTTTCTTGATATTTTTGTTCTCATTTTCTACTCATAGTACATTTTTATTATGCTTAAGACATGCAAATTAAATTGTCTTTAATGCATTTTTAAAATATGGTTTTACAATTGTGTGTGTGTGTGTATACATACATACATACATATATATATATATATTCTAGTACCCAGAGACAATATCTATTAACGCATCAGTGATTATTTTTAACTTTGTGTGCATGCGCACATAAACACACACACACACACACACACACACACACACACACACACACACACGCACAAACAATTTTTTTTCTTTTTTGAATTAGAGTCTCACTATGTCACCAAGGCTAAAGTGCAATGGCACTCTCACAGCCACTGCAGCCTCAATTTTCTGGACTCAAGGGATACTTCTACCTCAGTCTTCCAAGCAGCTGAAACTTCCAAGCAGCTGGAGTGTGTCATAATGCTTAACTAATTTATTATAGAGAAAAAGAAGTGCAATTTGCCCAGGCTGGTCATGAACCCATGGGCTCAAGCAATTCTCTTACCTCCCCTTCCCAAAGTATTGGGATTATAGGTATGAGCCACCAGGCCTGACCAAACACATACTCTTTGTAAATGGTTTACCAAAGTAATACACAGTTCTAAACAACACATTGCATGAGATTACTTAAATTGCTTTAGACGCTGACTCTTTAGAGATGTTATTAGTTTACTTGTTTGAAAAAATCCTTTTTTTCTCTAATAAGTTTAGTAGCTTCATTGTGATGCTGTTATACTGGCTCTTCTCTTGTAATTTGAAGGCTAAATATGAAATTTCAATCAATTAAAAAATATTTCCCTAGAGTAATCTCATGGGTGTCTAGTTATTTGCATATTTAATTATATCAGGATACTTGATAATATATGAGTGTATTACTGTCAGTCTTCTATGAATGACCATTACTTGATGTAATGACAATAAGTTTCAATTTCTAAAAAATCTCCATGAGAGTGGAAACTAATTCGTAGCTGAATAGTGTGATTTTGTTTGTTTGTTTGCATTGACAGATCACGTCAGTAGCATAAACTTAATTCCCAAACCCACTTAAATGCAGTATTTTGGTTACAAATACTCAGATTATTTTTTTCTCCTCAAATGGAAGTAATTTGTAGGTTAAAAATCTGACATTATCTCTTTCACCTGGTCAGCTGTCCAATATTATCTAGTAAATATTCCCTATTGTTTTACAGTATTAAGATGCCAATTTCATCAAATAATAAATCCCCATATATATATATGGGTTTATTTCAGAACTATTTGTTTTGGTTTTGGTTTACCCACCTGGTTATAAACCAATGATAAACTATTTGTTTTTTGAGGGTTTATATTATATATCTATATCAAGTAGAGCTTATACATGAGTTTTTTAGAGTCCTTGCTAAAAAACTTTCCTTGCTATTTTTATTGGTTTATCTTTTCATATAAACATTATAACCAACTTCTCTGAAAATATTGTGTTAGTACTTTTATTTGGAAATACATTACATTTATAAGTCAACCAAGAGAAATTAAAATCATTTAAGCTATTGCATCTCCTACTTAAGAATGGTGCAAACTTCCAATTGTGTACTTTTATCTTTGTGTCATTCTCGGATTTTTAGCTGGTGATAATTGGCAACTTTTTCATTTTTCTCTATTTATTTTATATAATGGATTGTCTCTATGCTGGGCATAACTTTTAAAATATCTTTATTTACTCCTACTTATCTTACAGATTCTATCAATAGGTTTTATCAGCAATTTAAAATCCTATAATAAGCTTAGCCTGCAAATATGACTCAATAATAAATATCTTCCTACTATATTTTAATATTGATTTGTAATCCAGTTCACAGTACTGATTTCCTTACTGGACAGTTTGATTTAAGTGTGCTTTCCTCTACAATATATATTTTTATCTCTTTTAAACACTCAGGATTATCACTTCCCTAGAGATAATTTTTAACTTTAATTTATCATCTTTAGAGCTTCTATGCCACAAGGATAGGGTAAATGCAAACACCAAACCTATATTAAAAACGTTACACATTGTTAGATAATTTATTTCCTCTCCCATATCTCAGATATGAATTGAAAACTTTTCTCTACTTCTACCTTGTTTCTCCAAATTTTAACTAATTAAATGACCTTTCAAGATATTTAGCTGCTGCAGAAATCTTATTTTCAACTCTCAATTCTTTTATCCCTGTTTATATATTAAAACACAAAATATATAGCAAAGTAATTAAACAACTATATATTAGAAGTTGTTAATTTTGATACACTTTCAGTTATATACACAGTAACTATTTCATCAATGCATATACTTATGGTTAAATATAAGATATGATTTGTACACTCTCTTTTACATTTCCATTTTTAAAAATGGAGTTATAATAGTGTAGTAAGAAAAAAAAGAAAAATTTTACAACCTGCCAGCTTAATTTCTTGTTCAGGAGCACCAAAATCTTAGAATTATTTTTGGAAGTTCATACCTGTTTTTTCATGAGCAAGTATTCTCAGTCACCATATGTTAATGGTTTGTTTCTTTCCTATTTTTCTCTGATTATCCTAATTCACATCTGCCATTAGGGCCTTTTTTTGACCTTTGTAGGCCAACAGCCAGCTGCCATCCAAAGCCAATATTTGCAGTAAAATCGGCACTCACAGACCTGAGATCTCAATAACAGAAGAAAGGAAACATCAATTTCATTGCAAGCAGATTTGCTATGGAACGGTTAAGCCAAAGCTTCCTCATATTATAAGTGTGTGTGTATACATATATACATATACACATGCATACACACATGTACACATGCATACACATATACATACAGATATACACTTTAGAATTTGTTTTGTGGAAAATATTATTCATTCCTGTCCAAGTTCCCCTTTACTAGTATTCAGACTGTGCTAGTTTTCTTGTGTCATTGTGCTTCTCAATTATTTAGTCAGATGAGTCTCATTATTGTATTTGTAGCGTGTCTCCTTCCCTTAAACATAAATTCTAAATAAACAGACTCTACTTGGTTTCAATTGCTATACTTTACTGAGATGATTCTTTCTCCTATTAGAATTAAGAAAGTTTCTGAGCCTGCAGGTTCGAGACCCGCCTGGGCAATTTGGCGAGATCTCATCTCTACAATAAATCAAAAAATGAGCCGAGTGTAGTAGCTCGCGCCTGTAGTTCCAGCTACTTGGAAGGCTGAGGCGGAAGGATCGCCGGAGCCCAGCAGGTCGAGGCTGCGGTGGCCGGGAGCGGCCACTGCACTCCAGTCTGGGCGACAGAGTGAGACTCCAACTCAAAAAAAAAACCACCAAACCCCCCAAAAAAACTGATGATAAAAAATATATGTATATATGATATTGAAAAATAGAAATATAATCTAAATTAACTTAATGTATACATGCATTTTCATATTTTATCATATTGGATTACTTTCCTATTTTATTTCATAATAAAAGATGATTTCATTGTAATAAGTTAAATTATTACACTAAGTAATAGTAATTTACTTAGTGTTACTCTAAGTTAACACTAAAATATGCTAGTTTCTTAAAATATGATGCTGCCTTCTAAAATGCCATAATGAATTGGTTATTATTCAATGTCTTGAAAGGGTTGCTTTATATATCTTCTCCATCTTAAAACATAAGGGAATTTGTGTCTCCTTAGGGGAGACATAAAAATCATAAAAATTCTGCCATCTAGGTTTTAGACTGCGTATACCTGGATGTGAGAGATAACTTATTAGATATCGTTATTCCATTCTTTAGAGTGTTGGCATAAATTATATATCCATGCAAAAGCCTCATCATTGTACCTCTCCCAAGATCTTAATTTTGTTGTCAGATTTGAAACTTTGTCAAAATAATCAGTGTGAAATGTTATTTAGTTTTTTATTTCAATTTGTATTTCATAATTACTAGTAGTGTTGAAATACTTTATTGGGTTATTGATCAAGTACACAAAACACCTATCAGCATTTTTTCTACTTTTTCATGGGTAAAATTGTTTGCATACACACACACACACACACACATACACACACACACACACACACACACACACACACACACACACACACATATATCACATTCTAGAATTTTCATAAAATTGTTGAACAATGCTGGTGAGAGAAGACATTCTTTATTTTCTGTATTTTAGTTGCTGTCATACTTGGGACTTTTCTATTGACTTATCTTAAACTATTAAGCTGAAAAACATTTAACATATTTATAAGTAGAAATATGTTCAATAAGCTTGTCCCTCTGTATGAAGGAGAGCTTTTTTTATGTGCCTCATTGCTGTGTTAAAATAAATTAATAGATTTTGCAAAAGTCAATAAAATTTACTTGTATAAATAATACTTAATCTTGGCATATTTTATTTTACAGTACTGCAAATTAAATGTTAGAAGATTATTTAAAATTTTTCTGTTTATTAACAAAGGAGAATATTTGTTAGTTGCTTTTCTATTTTGTATGCATATTTTCTGAGATTGTTATGCTAGCTTTATAAAATTAATTTATAATCTCTATACCATCTTCTTAGTTCAAAATATATTTTATAATATAGGACTAAACTCTTTTTAAAAGAAGAACATTTTTGTGCTAAATAATCTAGACTTAGTGCCATAAGTTGAAGGTTTTCACCTCAAATTAATGTTGAAAGTCTAAACCTCAATGTGAGTCTATGAGGAGGAAAGGGATTTGGAAGGTAATTAGGTTTAGATGAGGTCATTAGGGTGGAAACTCCTTACAGTATCATTGTGTTTGTAAGAATAAAAAGACAAGAGACCTCTCTGTCGTACAATAAGCAGGCATCCCTCTGCTAACCTGAAAGGGAGCCTTCATCAAAAACTGGATAGTCCAGCACATTGATGCTGAACTTCCCAGTCTTCAGAAATTTAATAAATAAATATTTTTTAAGCCAACCACTTTATGGTATTTTTGTGATAGCAGCCAAAACAGACTGAGACACTTAGTCTTTGCTTCAGTGGTACTCATTGATGCTTTTTTTTTTTTTAAGCAGTTACTCTGTGATAAGGATACTTTGATAATTTATTGAACTTAACATATCAAATCATAATTTCTAGATCTTAATTCATTATTATTCCATTCTTTTATATTTAAGATTTCATAACTCAGTGACATATTTGTCTTTAGTTTGCTTTATTTGGCATATAAGGTAGTCATTTTAAAAATAAATGAAATAATTTTTTCCTTTGAATATGACTGAAACTATATTTTTAAATATCTAATTTTGACATCTAATAGATACATTTTAATATTTTATAATCCACCAATATAATAGATTCTAAATAAAATACTTGAAATAAATAAACAATATAGTATAGGACCTATGGATTCCATCATTCTTTTGGAAGGATATCATATGAGTATAAATTTTGTCCTACTAAAGTCTACTTTAGATCAACAGTCCTCTGAGTGATGGTGAGTTGGAAGTAATTCTTTCTAACTAAGAACACATAATAAATTTAGAGGTGAGTAAGAATTTAGAAAATATTAAAATTATACTATTTTAAGAATGATAAGATAAATAAAATTACAATGAAGATTTAAATATTTTTCTTTCTCCTCTGGGTCATCAACAATGATAGTAGATAATTCTATATATTAAAAAATACCAGAGCTAAGATTTTAACAGCATAGAAAGCTTAAAGGATTTTGCGGAGATCCAGCATTAATGTTTTTGCAAATAATTGTCTCAAAAAGCAAAATTACTTAAAACAATACCTATTATTTCTATGTTATGTGATTTAAACTATTTTCCTTCCAAACCTAAAAGGAATCCCAAAAATAGAAAATGTGAGAAATGAATAATAGAGTAGATCTCAGGATGTGTTCTTACCACTGAAAACAAAACAACACATACACAAACAAACACAGATAAATTTTTGGAGCTATTGATATATATTTTGTATCTTGGCTGTATTGATGGCATCATGAGTTCATACATATGTCCAGAGTCATTAAAATGTGCATATTAAATATGTGCAGGTCCTTGGATATCAATTATACCTCAATAACATTTAGAAAACCAGCAACAATGATCAATTTCTCTATATACTGCTATTAAATGAGTAAACTAGGGTAGATTAAGTGAAAAAAAAAAAACTAGCCAAAGTAAATATAATATGCTACTATGCTTCTTTCTTTCTTTTTTTTTTTTTTGAGTTGGAATCTCACTCAGTCGCCCATACTAGAGTACTGGAGTGCAGTGGCCGCTCCCGGCCACCGCAGCCTCGACCTGCTGGGTTCTGGGGATCCTTCAGCCTCAACCTTCCAAGGAGCTGGAACTACAGGCATGCGCTACCACACCTGGCTAATTTTTTATTTATTATAGAGATGAGGTCTCACCAAGTTGCCCAGGCGGGTCTCGAACCCGCGGACTCAGGCAATCCACTCACCTCCGCCTCCCAAAGCGCAGGATTACAGGCTGAGCCACCGAGCCCGGCTACTGCTATGTTTTTAAAAGAGATAAAAAGATACAACTAAATACATATGTGTGTATATATTAGCGTTTGTGTGTGTGTGTGTGTGTGTGTGTGTGTGTGTGTGTTTGTGTGTATGTATACACATATGTATTTGCTTATTTTTAACAGTGGAAAAATTAATTATTAAGAGGTTACTTACAGGGAGAGGAAAGTCAAAACTAGCTAGATAGAGTCAAAAACTCTTTCTAAATATGCCATGTTTTATTCATTTGACCTTAGAACCTCATAAATGTTTTACATAGCTATACAATATAATTCAATTAAAGGGCTGTTTCTAGACATTGGAAGTTAATAAAAAAGAAAAGAAATTTGAAGATGTGTATTAATTTGGCAATATGTTTCAATTTGGTCATGTGTTTTATTGATGTTAAATGATTAAGAATGACTTTATAATTTAATATCCCATAGTCTTTAAATGGTTTCATGTAAATGTTTCTTATAAGGCTAAAATTAGGACTCAGAACAGTTATTTATTAAAAAGTGTACTGCCAATAACAAAAAAAAGCAAGTTTATCACTCAAAGCACACTTATTGCAATGATTGAAAATAATTCTACTTATTTATCCTTTTGATAGAGGCTGTCAACAAAACACAATAAGAATTTAAATTTCAGATGAGCAGTAAGTACATTTGTAACATGTATATGCACCAAATATCATGTGGGTATGCTTATATTTTATTTTATTTGCTAAATCTGGCAACCCTATATGACTCTCATCATTCTCATGAAGGAAAGAGCACTTTTATCTTATCTAAAATGTTACATTTTATTTTGTATACAAATAAATAAAAATCATCTGCTTTTCTTTTTTATTATTGTGTTTAGCAAACTAGGACAAACTATTATTTTATGTTATAATATGTGTTTTATTCATAAATACAGACATTTAATAATACTATGTATGTCTCTAATATTTATTGCTGTTTTTGAAAGTAAAGTAATATTAACATTGTTACTCTGCTGAATGAGTATATTATAGGACATAAAAATAAATTTTTCATTGTGCTGTGACATCAACAGGAAACAATTACATGGAAGCTGTAGTCCTATATTTTATTATGATGGATTTGGCCTTGGTAAGTTATTACTCATTTCAGAAATAAAGCCTGTGCTGTGGAGGATGAGATGATGACTGTTACCCATTTATACAAACATTTTTTCCAAAAGAACAAAAAAAGTGTCCAACTTGCCAAGCCTGAACTAGAGGATTGTGTGAATTAATATTTCCAAACGCTGAAAGTGTTCCACTGATTGCTTAATAATGTTCAGGCCCTTCTTTGGCCAATAATGTCTTCTTCTACTATGCCCATAAAAGTATATGACATTTTTGTGGAAGTTTCCGTAAAGAGCTATAAGGGATCTGCTTTAGCATAGCAGAATGGAATTGTAAGCTAACTTGCTTCTCATTTCAAACTTCAATAGATCCACACAAACAACCAGACAAGCATATCTCGTGCAGATATATGCAAGTCTCTAAGACCAGCTTTGCATATGCTTCATGGGAAATCCTTATCCAGTCTGATTAGCTGTCAAACTTTCTACTTTTTAAGAATTTAACTAAAGAATCATTTCTTGCTCAAAACTAAAATTTCAGGGTTGAGTTTGAGATGTCTCTTCTGCAATAATTTTTCTAAGCATTTTTCTAGGCTCATAACACTTAACTATATTTTATTAATTCATTAATCTACTGACTTTCTAGACTATGAACACTTCAATGACAAGAATATTACCATTACTTGAAATACTACCTGGTATAATAGATTTTAAATAAACAGTTGATGACAATGGCATATAATATCATACTTAAAAAAGAAAAATAATGTACCACCTAAAGCTATTGAAACAAAAGATAATGAAAATGATGTCTCTCAAAAAAACAATATTACCAGTAAATAGTACTAATATTTGTGTCACTTAATAATTTGTAAACTTGTGTTCCACCAAACTATGTAATGATTTAGAGAACATAAACACTTTTGCATGGGACTTACCAAAGTCTCACTCTCTGAAGTATGCTTCTTAATTTTAAATAAACTAGTGTTCAACTTCACTTACCCCATATGGTAAAATTTCTTTCTCATTCTAAATATCAAGATTTTAACAGATACTGTTCTTTTTTTATTTGTAAATTAGTCTGATAATTTAGTGAAAATATAAGTAATTATGTTAACTCCAATTTGGTTCAATAAAAGCAAAAGGTACAGTAACTCAAAATATGTAGGGTTATCCTGTCCAAGTGTTTAGTAACAAGGTACCCACAGTTATAAGATGACAAAGGGAAATTAAAGTCACTATAACATGAGATATTTACTACTAACTAAAAATGTGTAAATGTGTTTTCACTCAAACATCTTTTGACCCTAGAATCAGCATTGTTTAATTGAGCACTCTCAAATCAGTGGGGGAAATAATTTTAATGATTTTGTTTTCCAACAATCACTACCTTTTTTTTTTTTTTTTTTTTTTTGAGTTGGAGTCTCACTCTGTTGCCCAGACTGGAGTGCAGTGGCCGCTCCCGGCCACCGAAGCCTCGACCTGCTGGGCTCCGGCGATCCTTCCGCCTCAGCCTTCCAAGTAGCCGGAATTACAGGCGCGCGCTACCACGCCTGGCTGATTTTTTGATTTATTGTAGAGATGAGGTCTCGCCGCCCAGACGGGTCTCGAACCCGCGGGTTCAGACAATCCACTCACCTCAGCCTCCCAAAGGCGCGGGATTACAGGCTGAGCCACCGAACCTGGCTACAACAATCACTACTTTTAACAGTGACCCTTTTCAGTGACTACCCAGCAAGTCAGACAGTTCTCATAACTTATTTTTTATTTCTGTATTTTAAAGATGTGAGGTACAATTCAGGGTTAGGTATGCAAACATTGATTATGCAGGTACCCTTTTTGAGGAGGTTTGCACCTTCCTTCCCTAGCAGTTTCCCTCAACTGCCAATTCCACCCCCTTTCCCCAGCAGTTTCCCAATACTGCCAATCCCTTTCTTATAGTATTATGATAATTGTTCAAGGTCTGCTTATGTGTGAGAACATATGATACTCTGTTCTTTGTTTCTGTGATAGATCACTGAATTCATCCAAGTTGCTGCAAAGTCCATATGTTTATCCTTCTTTATGGCTGCATAATATTCCATTGTGCATATGTACCACATTTTTTTTATCCAGTCCAGCTTCTGTGGGCAGCATGATTGGTTCCTTGCTTTTGCTATTGTGAATAGAGCTGCAACAAACATACATGTGCAAGTATATTTTTTGTAGAATGATTTGAGTTCCTCCGGGTATATTCCCAAAAGGGGGATTGCTTCTTATTTATTTTATTTATATACACAAAAAAACTAGTCCTCTACAGTCCAGTTGAAATTGCCAATGTTAGATTATCATACATTCCCCTGTCACCAAGCTTTTGGTGCTTTTCTATAATTGGAAATTCAAAGGGTGGGGAGGACGAGATAGAGGTCTTGTCTCTTGCTAACTGTGGTGGTGATGGGTGTGCATTCTTGATTTTACTCTATCTTTCTTGGATCCATTTGTGACTAATCTCTTCTACCAAAATGATGAGCCCTTTTAAAGGTTCTGTACAATTTTTTAGGGGGCCAATGTTTAGGTCCACTCACCCGTCCCCCCCCAGACCCTGATGTGGGTACTCTGAGAAAGCCAGCCAAGCCAAGTCTCTTTATTCCCAGGTATGACACATAACCTCATCCTTTTTCCCAAAACGATTTCTAATCTGGAAAACATATAGGCATTTATAGTTCTGTTGTCTTATTACCTAGCGTTTGTGACTCTTTTATGAAATTACAGGAAAATACTGAAATCATCTTCTGAACTTCCCAAGGAATTGGAGGCACAGGGTTGCCAGGTCTTCCCAGATATTCCCTTTTACAGTTTCTTCTTCCCCTCTGAAGTCAGTTCTCTGCCCAAAGCCTTCTCACTTCAAGAAACTCAATTTAGAGAGAAACTACCTTTCTCCACGCTTAGGTTCCCAACTCCTAGACGATTTGTCAATTTCTCCAACAACTCTCACACAAGTTAGCCTCATTTTAATGGTAGCACCAAGGCAGGTTCAACATGAAATAAAGTGAAATATCAAAGTGAAGTAAAGTCATGAAGTTTTGGAAATGGTACAGGAAAAGTGTTCAAAATTATGTATAAGCCTATTAAAATAGTTGAAAAACAAAAATTAATAAAAATAGTGTATATATAGTAAGTTATCAATATGTGGTATACAGAAATAATAGTTCAACACTTTATGTGTTCTATATAATAAAAAAACAACATAAATTATAAAATTAATCCTCATTTTATTTTATTTTATTTTTATTTTTTTGAGTTGGAGTCTCACTCTGTCACCCAGACTGAAGTGCAATGGCCACTCTCGACCCACTGGGCTCCGGAGATTCTTTCGCCTCAGCCCTCCAAGTAGCTGAAACTACAGGCACGCGCTACCACGCCTGGCTAGTTTTTTTATTTTATTGTAGAGATGAGGTCTTCCCAAGTTGCCCAGGCGGGTCTCGAACTCTCGGGCTCAGGCAATCCACTCACCTCAGCCTCCCAAAGCACGGGATTACAGGCTGAGCCACCGAGCCCGGCTTAATCCTCATTTTAACTCATTTACCAAGGTAATGCAATTTCATCATTCCCCGACATACACTCGCCTTGTAATGACCAGTTGAACTTCTATTTTCTAAACATCAATTATGCAGGTCTTTAAGATTATGTTTCCTACTTGCTATAATTAAAGATAACTATTAGATAAATTCTTAAAATTTATGGAGAAATATTGCTGTTTCCCAATAAGAACTGAGTTGAATACTATGAAAGACTAATAGCAGCTAAAATAAAACATATAATTGGTTAATCAACGTGTGAATTAGACAATATAAATGATTTTTTTAAGTGCTGAGGGAAATCTAGAAAGATATCGTACTAAATTATTTCTTAATTGCCTTTAGATTCTCACTTCACTTAAAAATACATGAAATTGGCAATTGTATATGATAAATTATGCCAAAAAAATAAGGCTTGCAGCTTTAATTATATTCTGGTAGAATGATGTGGTCCTACATGAAAGATCAGTGAATGACATGAATGGATGTTTTTAAAACATAAAATGAGCCGGGCTCGGTGGCTCAGCTTGTAATCCCGCGCCTTTGGGAGGCTGAGGTGAGTGGATTGCCTGAGTCCGCGGGTTCGAGACTTCATCTCTACAATAAATTAAAAAAAAAAATCAACTGGGTGTGGTAGCGCATGCCTGTAATTCTGGCTACTTGGAAGGCTGAGGCGGAAGGATCGCTGGAGCCCAGCAGGTCGAGGCTGCGGTGGCCGGGAGCGGCCCCTGCACTCCAGTCTGGGCGACAGAGTGAGACTCCAACTCAAAAAAAAAAAAAGATAAAATGTTTAAAATATATACCAATTTTAATGTTTTCCTACTTTAATTATTTAAGAATAATTTAAATACCTTTTTAATGGTTCTTAACTTTAAGTGATGATTACAATCAACTAATTACTGGTTTACCACATATAGTATAAGAAGTCTGCTAGTGTACTATCATTTATAGTATCTGAAGCAATTTCAATCAGATTCATTTCAAATTAGTTCTTATGTGTGTAGGTTTTTTTTTTCTACAAAAGCTAGCCATGTGTTAAGCACCAGTTCTTATACTTTGAGTAGAAAAAGTATTATTCTTCAGAGAAAATGGTCTAGTTTTTGAAATAGAAAAGGTAAACTTAGATAAAGAAATTTTGAATCATGGTTCAGTGAGTCTCTATTCCTATGTTTTCTAACCCAAATTACTAGAGTCCTTGTTTACTTATTTAGCAAAACTAAACCCCACCATCCCAAGGCATTTGTAGATGACCATCTAAGTAGTCATAAAATGGCAACAGAATTGCTCTTTCTCGCTCAGAACTACTAGTCCTGTTATATGATAATTCCGGAAGCTTGGTCCTTTCAATACTTATTAAAAATAGTAGATTGATAGCTTTCAGAACAAGACTTCAGAAAAAATAGTTTTCTTATAAGCATACTTCCCTTCAATAATAGTATATAATGTACTATTTTGTCTTTTTTTTTTTTTGAGTTGGAGTCTCACTCTGTTACCCATACTGGAGTGCAGTGGCCACTCCTGGCCACCGCAGCCTCGACCTGCTGGACTCCGGCGATCCTTCCACCTCAGCCTTCCAAGTAGCCGGAATTACAGGCATGTGCTACCACGCCTGGCTGATTTTTTGATTTATTGTAGAGATGAGGTCTTACTGCCCAGGCGGGTCTCGAACCCGCGGGCTCAGGCAATCCACTCACCTCAGCCTCCCAAAGGCGTGGAATTACAGGCTGAGCCACCGAGCCCGGCTTATTTCGTCTTTTTATGTAGAAGATGACTATAGTCAATTCATCTTGAGAGTCAAGGAATTAAATATCTCTTACTATAAATGGTTTACTATTATAATATATAAAAATAGTTAATAACATAAAAGTATTCAGCTGTACTATTAAAAGGTGATAAACATTTTGTTAGATAGTATCCAAAGGTCAAAAATCATACAACTAGAAAATGTTTCTTTGAATGATCTTTTAATGTATAGGTCGGTTTTCTAAAGACTCCCTGCTATTTAGTCAATCTATGTGCATTTTCTAATAAATAGTCTTTTTTATTCATTCCATTCACTAAGAAATGAATTAAACTGAACTGTTTATGTATTATTGAGTCAAACTACTTAATGGTTTTAAATGTCCACAATGAACTTCTGACAAGACAAGGGTTGTTAGCATAGTGTTTCATCTAATGCAAGCTTCTCTACCTTGGAAATATTGGCATTTGGGATCAGATAAATATTTGACAGGAGTGGAGGTGTTGTCCTGTGCATCATAGGATGTTTAGCAGTATCCCTGACCTCCACCTACTAGGTATACTAACAATTTCTCAGTAGTGACAACCAATCCGCTATCTGTAACAAATGTTCCCTAAATGTTAAAAAAAAATCACTCCCATTAGATCTACTTATCTAATGAACTTGAGGATAAGAATTCGGAGACAATAAAATAGCTTTTAGAAAGGGGTGGGACTGGCAGTAGTGGGAGTCTGCCGGGGGAGGAAGAGACAACCTCATCAACAAGGGTACTGCATAATGAACATTTGTATACCTAATCCTGAGTTGTACCCCACATCTTTGAAATACAAAAATAAAATAAAATAAATCTACATAAATGTATGTATGGATATAAATTGCATATATACACCAGGTTTTATATATAACATGTTCCCACAGTATGTAATGGGACAGAAAACTATAAAACCAAAAAGCAACAAAAGAAAAGGGGCAGAGTTTGAATAAAAAAATAGAAAATAATTGCCAGAAACGCTATGTTTTGGAAATGATAAAAAATTCAGATTTAAAAATCAAGAATATTGATGTGTCAGGTTTTTACGTATACACTTTTAAACTTTGTCAGTTATTTAGTTAATCAATGTATATTTTAAAGTTAGAAATCACAGATATTCTGTACTTTGCATACATCTTGTTGTTTGAAAGCATACATCTTGTTCAAATTCATAAAAATTTCTTATTGTGTGACTTTAACTTTACAGTTCTATCTAACAATATATTTATCCACTTTTTATAGTACAGTTGAAAACAGAACTGCAGGCCAATATCCTTGATGAGGACAGATGCTAAAATTCTCAACAAGATCCTAGAAACTGGATTCAACAGCACATATAAAAAATCACCCACTACAACCAAGTAGACTTCATCCCTGGGATGCAAGGCTGGTTCAAGATTCGTAAGACCATAAACACAATTAAATATATTAACAGATACAAAAACACAAACTACATGATTAT
>NW_007259651.1:859807-922580 GCF_000164805.1 Carlito syrichta
TTTTTTAGAAAGCAGGATTTATTGAGAGGACAGAAAAACTTCCACAGTGGAAGGGGACCTAGCCCTGAATACTTTAATGTTGACCCTAACCCTTACTCTCCCCAAATCATTTTATGAAGATACATCACATTGATACCCAAGTCAGGAATAAGAAACAGAACTGCAGGCCAATATCCTTGATGAGGACAGATGCTAAAATTCTCAACAAGATCCTAGAAACTGGATTCAACAGCACATATAAAAAATCACCCACTACAACTAAGTAGACTTCATCCCTGGGATGCAAGGCTGGTTCAAGATTCATAAGACCATAAACACAATTAAATATATTAACAGATACAAAAACACAAACTACATGATTATATCATTAGATGCAGAGAAAACTTTTGATAAAATTCAGCACCGCTTCTTGATAAAAACCACCGAACATCTAGGCATAGATGGTCATACCTAAAAATAGTAAGAGCCATCTATGAGAAACTCACAGCCAGCATACTACTAAACAGACGGAAATTGGAACCATTTCCCCTGAAAACTGGAACAAGAAAAGGATGCTCACTCTCACCCCTCCTGTTCAACATAGTTTTGGAAGTTCTAGCTAGAGCAATCAGAGAAGAGAAGGCAATCAGGGGTATCCAAATAGGAAAAGAGGAAATCAAGTTATCCCTCTTTGCAGATGACATGATTCTATACTTCAAAAACCCAAGACAAACTGTCAAAAACCTCCTTTCATTAATAAAGGACTTTGGCAAAGTCTCAGGATGATAAATATGCAAAAGATAATCATATTTCTACACACCAATAATAAATAGAAACCCAAATAAAAAGCACAATTGCATTCACAATAGCCACACATAAAAAAATGAAATACCTTGGCATCTTTCTAACCAGAGATGTGAAAGACTTTTACAATGAAAACTACAAAACACTGCTTAGAAAAATCAAAGATGACACAAACAAGTGGAAGAATATTCCATGCTCATGGTTTGAAAGAATCAACATTGTTAAGATGTCCATTTCTACCTAAGGCAATCCACAGATTTAACGCAATGCCCATCAAATTACCAGCAACAATCTTCTCAGACCTAGAAGCAACAATACAAGAATTCATATGGAAACATTAATGACCACAAATAACAGAAACAGTCCTCAGCAAAAAAAAAAAAAAAGAAAGGCAGGTGGTATCACACTCCCAGACTTTAAACTTTATTATAAATCTACAATAATCAAAACAGCATGGCATTGGTACAAAAACAGGCATATAGACCAAGGGAATAGAATTGTGATTCCAGAAGCAAATCCTCAATTTTTCAACCAACTCATCTTCGACAAAACCTCCACCACCAACCACAGGGGAGAGGAGAACCTATTCAGTCAATGGTGCTGGGAAAACTGGCTGACCACATCCAGAAGATTGAAACAGGACCCACTACCTATCCCCATACACAAAAATCATCTCTAAATGGATCAGAGAGCTAAATGTAAAACCTCAAACTGTAAGAACTTTAGAAAATGCAGGAGACACTCTTATGGAAAGTGGAACTGGCAACCAATTCCTGATCTAACCCCCAACTGTCCATGCCATGAGAGATAGACAAGTGGGACCTTATCAAACTGACAAGCTTCTGCAAGGCCAAATAAACCATCAAGAGAGCAGGGAGACAGCCTAAAGACTGTGAAAAAAATATCTGCCAACTGTATGTCTGACAAAGGCCTAACATCTAGGAGCTACAAGGAACTCAAATGTGCTGGAAAAAACAAACAAACGACCCCTTTACAAAGTGGGCAGACAATATGAATAGACAGTTCTCAAAAGAAGACATAGGACCAGCCAACAGATACTTGAAAAAATGTTCAGCCTCACTAGTCATCAAAGAAATGCAAATTAAAACTACACTAAGATACTGCCTAACTCCAGTCAGAATGACCATTATCAATAACACAAAAAATAACAGATGCTGGAGAGGATGTGCAGAAAAGAGAACACTTCTACACTGTTGGTGGGTGTGTAAACTAGTACAACTTCGGTGGAAAACGGAATTCTTAAAAGTTCTAAAAATCGACCTTCCATAAAACCTTACAATCCCCCTACTGGTAATATACCCAGAAGAACTCAAATCACTCTATAAAAAAGATACCTGTACACGTATTTTTATCACAGCATTGTTCACAAAAGCAAGAACATGCTACCAACCTTGCTGCGTATCAAGAGAGGACTGGATAAAAAAATGTGGTACATACACACGATGGAATAATATGCAGCAGCAAAGTCATGAACTTAGCAGCAACCTGGATGGACTTAGAATCTATAATACTAAGTGATTTTTACTGAAACAAAGAACTGAGTATCTCATGTTCTTACTCATAAGTGGACCTTGAACAACTATTGTAATACCATAAAAAATGATTGACAGTAGAGGAATCTGTGGGGGTGTGGGTGGGACGGGGAAAGGGGATTGGCAGTAGTAGATATCTGCCAGGGGAAGAGGAGCACACCTTGTCAACAAGGGTTTCTGCACAATGAATATTTGTATATCTAACCCTGAATTGCACTCCACAATTTCAAAATAAAAAATTTAAAGGAGGAAAAAAAAGAAGGAAATATAATAATAAAAAAATAAAAAATTGTATTCATTTGTTTATTTATTTTTAAAACAGGATTTATTGAGAGGACAGAAAAGCTCCCACAGTGGGAGGGTACCCAAAGCGGTTGCCCCCAAAGTTTTATTTTAAAGATGTGTGGTACAATTCAGGATTAGGTGTATAAGTGGTCATTGTACAGGTAAAGTTTGGGTCTTCCTTTGGTCCCCACTTTGCCTGGTTTGAGATCAGGTACACTTATTGATGTTACATACCCCCCACCCCAACCCAGCAGTATCCTGCTACTGCCACTCCCTTTCTTATATTATTATGGTAAATGTTATGAGTGAGAACATGTGATACTCTTATCTTTGTTTCTGTGATAGGTTACTGAGTAGGATAGACTCTAAATCCATCCAAGTTGCTGTAAAGTCCATATGATTGTTCTTCTTTATGGCTACAAAATATTCCATTTTGTATATCTACCACTTTTTTAATTCAGTCCAGTCTCCATGGGCAGCACTGTCAGCTCCATACTTTTATGTTATTAACCATTTTTATAATAATATTGTAATAGTAAACCTTTCATAAACATATATTCTCTCATGCTGAAATATATGTACCAAACTATGTGTCCTAATGGACAGCATAAGGTCATGGATTTAATATTATTCCCTCTCCTTTCCTTCTGCTGTGAGTAATGAATGGTAGTACACAATTATCTTCATCAACTACTCTTTTTTTTTTTCTATCACGGAAACCGACTTCAGTTTTAATCACAAGAAGTAATAATACTTTCGTCTGATTTATTTTTTCCTGGCCAGGCAGAACAAACTTAAGGTTGCATTTGACTGTTTGGCAAGACAGCCATTCTAATATCTGTAAAAACATCGATTGTGTAGCTTTTCTTATTTATTCACTGGTAATTGTATCATTGCAAAAATATTTCACATGTATGCTTGCAGTAATAATATATAATCTTATATTAAAGAGAATGCATATTTGAAGTATCTATAATCTCACCAAATAAAATCCCAAAGAAGAAATGGAAGCTAATCTAAATTTATTAAGATGCAAAAGCATTAAGATGAAGATATGTCTCATTACACAATTTATCAGAGCCACTAGGTCTTAATACTAGCTGTGTATGAGAAACACCCAGGAGATTTTACAACTACTTACGTCTTGCTCTTTCTGCAGACCAATTAATCCAGTCTCTCTGAGGAATTGGTTTGGACGTGTATATCTTTTCAAGGCTTCCCATTGATTGCCATGGCAGTCAGTGTTAGGAACCAATTATCTAAGTTCTCACAGTTGGTCCAGGGACCCCAGGGAGTTTCTTATATGCTATCATTGGTATATAGATAAAAAACTATTTTTATTCTCATACTTTTACAAGGTGGTGTTTTCTAGAGTCTAAATCATGCACCATATCACAGGAAGTTGAATACAGAAGCAGGTAGAATAGTACATTTATCTTCTACTAATACAGACAGATGTTAAAGAGATTTATAAAAATATAAATATATAAAAATATAGTGTGCACCACAATGCCTGGATAATTTTTTTTTTTTTATTTTTGTAGAGACAAGGTCTCTCTGTGTTGCCCAGGCTGGTCTCGAATTCCTGGACTCAAGGTATCCTCCTGCCTCAACCTCCCAAAGTGCTGGGATTACAGGTGTGAGCCACCACTCCCAGCCATATATCTTGAAAAAAATTTTTTAAAAATATTATCTGAATTGGCCAGATTCAGTGTCTCAGCTTGTAATTCCAGCACTTTGGGAGGCCGAAGCCAGTGGATTGCCTATGCCCACAGGTTCGAGACCAAACTGGCAACTTGGCAAGACCTTGTCTCTACAATAAATAAAAAACATTTTCTTATTACTTTTTAGTTTTGAAAAATGTGTCATTTTTATAAAAAATAGAATTGTGTAAACATATAATGGATTTATAACTTCTATTTTACAACAAATCCACATAAAAACATAATAAAATTGCCTAACTGTACTTAATTTATATCTATTATATTTTATTAAATATAATACAATAATGTTATTTTATTTAATTTATATGTAAGTTAAATATTACTTTAATTTTTATTTTGATAAATATTGACAAGTATACTTTCATTAAGAATATAAAGAATGTTTTGATTAATGTAGCTTTATAATAAAGTTTAAAGTCGAGAGTGTGATATCACCCATTTCGGTTTTTTTTTTTTTTTGCTGAGGATTGTTTTGGCTATTCGTGGTCATTTATGTTTCTTTATGAATTCCTGTATTGTCGTTTCCAGGTCTGAGAAGAATGCTGCTGGTAATTTAATGGGTATTTCATTAAATTTGTAGATTGCCTTGGGTATTGGTACAAGAACAGGTATATACACCAATGAAACAGAGTAGAGACTCCAGAAGCAAAACCTCAGTTTCACAACCAACTCATCTTCCACAAAGTCTCCACCACCAACCACTGGGGAGAGGAGAACCTATTCAGTAAATGATGCTGGGAAAACTGGCTGACTACATGGAGAAGATTAAAACAAACCCTTACCTATCACCATACACAAAAGCCAACTCTAAATAGATCAAAGACCTAAATATAAAACCGCAAACTATAAGAACCTTAGAAAATGCAGGAAACACCCTTATGGAAATTGGTACTGGCAACCAATTCTGGATCAAAACCCCAAGTGCCCATACCAAAAGAGATAAGATAGACAAGTGAGACCTCATCAAACTGACAAACTTCTGCAAAGCCAAATAAACCCTCAAGAGAGCAGGGAGATAGTCCACAGACTGGGAAAAATTATTTACCAACTGTATATCTGACAAAGACATAACATCTAGGATCTACAAAGGAACTCAAACATACCTAAAATTTAAAACAACAAACAAAAAACAACCCCATTACAAAGTGGGCAAAAGATATAATGAGGCATTTCTCAAAAGAAGACATACAAACAGCCAACAGATACATGAAAAAATGTTCAGCCTCACTAGTCATCAAAGAAATGCAAATTAAAACCACACGAGATACCACCTAAATCCAGTGAGTATGGCCATCATAATTCAAAAGACAACAGATGCTAGAGAGGATGAGGGGAAAAGGGAACACTTCTACACTGTCGGTGGGAGTGTAAACTAATACAACCTTTGTGGAAAACAGTTTGATGATTCCTAAAAGGTCTAAAAATCAACTTTCCATATGACCCTGCAATCCCCTTATTGGAAATATACCCAGAGGAACTCAAATCACTCTATCAGAAAGACACCTACACAGGCATGTTTGTTGCAGCATTGTTCACAATAGCAAAAACATGGAACCAACCATGCTGCCCATCAAAACTGAACTATATTAAAACATGTGGTAAATATACAAAATGAAATATTACACAGCCATGAAAAGGACAAAATTATGAATGTCACAGCAACTTGGATGGACTCTGAGTCTATAATACTGAGTGATCTATCACGGAAACAAAGAACTGAGTAGCACATGTTCTCACTCATAAGTGGACCTTGAACAATTATAATACTATAAGAAAAGGATTGTCAGTAGTGGGAAATTGCTGGGGAGTGGGGTGGGATTGGCAGTAGTGGCATTGGGCTGGGGAGTACCTGCATAATGAACATTTGTATACTTAACCCTAAATTATGCCCCACATCTTTAAAATGAAAAATTTAAGAAGAAATAGAGAAAATCAGTGGGGAAAAAAAGAGTATACAGTAATTCTGAGAAGAAAAGGCTTAAAAATGATTCATGCAAAGCCAATGTATCTGAGCCTAATCTTGTAACATGAACAACGCAATATCCTCTAATCCTATATTTCCTCTTATCCTGAGAAATTTCTGGACTCTCATTTACTTTATATACAGAGTTATTGCCTCCTTTCGCTCTGACTGCCAGTTAAATTCCATGAGAATAAGACCTTCCTTTGAAGTCACCATGCCTACAAATTATAGTTTCTGTTACTCTGTGAAGAAGATCAGCCATATAAGCAGCTGATGTGCTCTGATACATGCACCTTTTTAGTCTAATGGTGGAGCTCTTTTTAGCATTAGTTGAATAGACTGTGAATAAATGTAACTAGACCTGATTCATATGTAACAGTTACATATATAAGATGTTCTCAAAATTGGTAAAACCAGGTAGACATCCATATAATGTAAAGGCTCTAGATATGAAACCCAAGTGTAAATAAGGAAAAAAAAACCCAGAAACTTAATTTTATTGAGAGTCTATAATTTGGGATCAATAAACTTAATGCTGCAGTATTTTGAACAATACTAATTATTTGAAATTTGTAGAACCAGTCTAACTTTTCTCTTATATTCTTCAATGTTAATTGGAAGTCATAAAACACATAAAATATTTTTATGAAATTAGTCATAATTGTCTATTTGAATTGTACATGTTTTAGAATTACTCGTGGTTATTTGATATTAAATATAGAGATATCCAATATGAAGTATAATTTTTTTGAGATTTTGAAAAATTTGTTTATTCCAGTTAAGTTTTCTTAGACCATACACTTACTTTTTTTTTGTTTCATTTTTAAAACAATGTTTTAAGAATAAAAGTTACAGAGTTAAATATTTGCTATTATTTACAATTTCATTTAGGATGTTTCCTACTCAATTCTAGAATTGTGTATCTTCATGATGATTTAAGATGCCTTTTAATTTTAATGTAATAGTTCTATGCTGTTTTGTAACATTTTATAATATAAATTGAATTCAAAGATAACTAAATTCTGAGTTTTAAAGTAATAATATAATAACAGCAGAGCTGGCAGGAAACCACATTTTAAGGAAACGGAATTGAATATCATTGTTAACAAGTACAGTTCCACAGAAATAAATGGTGCAGAAATTCTAGTCATATTATGGAATCTTGGAACAATACAATGAATATGTATGAGATTGTTCAAAATTTACATGAAAGTCACTCAATAAATTCATATTGTGCCATCAATGTGGTCTATACATTATACTAAGCACTAGAGATTTAAAAATAAATAAAACATTATCTTTATTCTCAGTTTACTGTCTTTTTTGTAATGATTTGTTATATTACCCTAAAAATATAATCACAACTTCTCCTAGATTTCAATGGAATTTTTAGCCTTGAATATGACAATAATCTCAATTCCTCATCCTAGATAGTTTAAGCGTTTTAACCCATGCTAAGGGGCAAAATATGTAGCTGACTTATCTTTTGATCCTTCCCCTTACTGGAAAAATAATTATTATCAACTGAAGATTGTCAAGAAATAGTGTTTCCAAATATTTCCATTTCTTTTAAGAACATTTTTAAAGGAGTTTTTAAAAGTGAAGTAGCTATTCACTATACTAAAACAAATAATTTCTGAATTCTATAATTATTTTAATTAAATGAATTGTATGAGGAGAAAAGACCACCAGAATTTACAGAAGAAAAAAGACCACCATTTAAAGACCACCAGAATTTACAGAGGAAAAACAGAACCTCATAGGGGAGGTAAAGACTGAGAATGGACATTAGAAAACACTGTACAATTTTATTACAAAATTGTCCCCTGATAAACTTTCAGGCATTGTTTTCCATAATTTACTATTTTAAATGAGAAAAATGTCAGGTTATTTTTAAACTTTCACAAACTTCTAAAATTTGGGAATGAAGTCTTGTTTTTGTGGTTGTTATTTTTTTTGTCTTTTTTTTTTTTTTTAACCTTGAAATCTATAAACTGCAGTGTAGTTCCTTTAATCAGGTCTCACTTAAGGAGAGAATGCTTAACCTAGAGTCTGGTAGTCTAAGGGGCGAAAATTGTACCTAAAAAAACAAAAACAAAACAAAACAAAACAAAAAAACCATCCTATTCCTTAGAGTAAGGCAGTGTCAGAAAAATATAATTGATTTTTTTTTTTTAAATTTCAAGGACAATCCTGGGTCACTAGATTATACAACCAAAAATTCCCAATAGTGAAGACACCTCTCACATCAGATGGTCTTGGGCATCTGGTTTACAACCTTTCTCTTTAATCCATTGCTTTAGTCCATTTGGACTATTCTAAAAAATATCATAAACTGGTGACTTCTAAACAACAGAAATTTCTCACCTCTCAGGAGACTGAGAAGTCCAAGAATAAGGTGTTTGAAGGATCAATGTCAGGTGAGAGCTAGCTTCCTGGTTTACAGATGACTGTCTTGTGCCTTGCATGCCCAAAAGAGACAAGGAGCTCTTTGGAATTTCTTTTATAAGGACACTAATCTAATTTATGAAAACTCACTTCTTGACCGAATCACCTTTAAAAAGTCCTACCTTTTAAAAAAAAATCTATGGTACATTTAAATGTTGGTTACACCAGATATTTTATTTGACTAGGGTTTCAATCCTGTGTGTTTTCTCTTCTTCTTTTTTTTTTTTAATTGTAAAGATGTGGGGTATAATCCAGGGTTAGGTATACAAATCTTCATGATGCAAGTACCCTTATTGATGAGGTATGCCTCTCCCTCCCTCCCCTAGCAGTTTCCCTCAACTGTCAATCCCACTCCTCCTCCCCGGACAGTTTCCCACTACTGCCAATCACTTTCTTATAGCATTATAATTGTTCAAGGTCCGCTTATGAGTGAGAACTTATGATACTCTGTTCTTTGTTTCTGTGATAGATCACTGAGTATGATCGACTCTATTCACGATAGCCCTATCTTTTAATACCATCAATTGGGGGTTAAGATTTCAACATAGGAATTTTGAGGGACACAAACATTCAGACAATATTTTCCAGGACCTGACATTACCTGAAGTCACTTCAATATTTTGGGGGGAGGATGTGGCACAGAGTCCTATAATTTATTTTAACTGCAAAACCTCCACAGATTGCTGCTTTAGTCACCTGGGACCTGATAATTACGTGGATAATTACTGCTCTTCCTTTGCCTTGTTAAATTCCAGGATTCATGTTTTCTCCTATCCAAATAGGTATACATGCTAAATCGTAGTATATAAAGAAGTTTGTGTGGAATTAGATGAGAAAATAAGCAGAGGCCAAATTATCCAAGGTCTTGAAGGTAATGTTAGGGATGTCAGGAGTATAGTGGGGAGTCCTCGAGAGGCCTTATGTGAGGGTAACTCATTCCCATATCTAAAAACCCACTTGTTTATTTTATTTATTTATTTATTTATTTTTCTTTTTTTTTTTTGAGTTGGAGTCTCACTCTGTCGCCCAGACTGGAGTGCAGTGGCCACTCCCGGCCACCGTGCGCAACCACGCCCGGCTGATTTTTTTATTTTTAATTTTTTATTGTAGGAATGAGGTCTCGCTGCCCGGGCGGGTCTCGAACCCTTGGGCTCAGGCAATCCACTCACCTCAACCTCCCAAAGGTGTGGGATTACAGGCTGAGCCACCGAGCCCGGCGCCCACTTTTTTACTTTAAACCTTATTTCATAATATAATCTTAATTTATCCTGTCAATGTCTAACTATATCATCACTCTAAACTTCAAGATATATTTTTAGCTACTAAATGTATTCTCCTCTAATCCATTCCACATATTGCCAGCAAAGTGATCTTTTAACAATGTAACTTTCACCCTTTTAACTTTGCCCACTTCAAATCTATTAACAGGGTCCCTCCAGAATGAAGTTAAGAACCTCTTGCATGGTGTTTTTTCTTCTGGATTCCATCAATTTCAAGTCACATAAATCTGATAAAAATTCAATATAGTGCAAGTAATAATATTAATTGTTTTTATAGCTTTTTATTATAATAATAGTGATGAAAAGGAAAGACATGCAGACTGTGTTTGTGATGCCATTCTTGCAGGCATTTGCTGTGTTCCAGGCATCATGGATATAATTAGATATGAGATAAATTTTTTTTTTTTGAGTTGGGGTCTCACTCTGTCACCCAGACTGGAGTGCAGTGGCCGCTCCCGGCCACCGCAGCCTCGACCTGCTGTGCTCCAGCGATCCTTCCACCTCAGCCTTCCGAGGAACCAGAATGACAGGCGCGCACTACCACGCCCAGCTAATTTTCTGATTTATTGTAGAGATGAAGTCTCGTCTGCCCAGACGGGTCTCGAACCCGCAGGTTCAGGCAATCCACTCACCTCAGCCTCCCAAAGGCGCGGGATTACAGGCTGAGCCACCGAGCCCAGCTGAGATAATATTTTTATACTACAAAATTTATGAAGAAGTAGAAAATATCTTTTGCTTAATAACTGAGAAGAGAAGAGAACAATTTTTCATGATTTAAGTTTTCTCTGTAGAAAGGGATTCTATAATTCACAAACACAGTAGGTATACACAAAAAGGAGGAGAAATTTTCTAAAATAAATGTGGGTACTGTTATCAAAAAAAAGGGGGAAGAGATACAGGAAAGAGAGAATCTCAGAGATTTACTTTATAGAACAACAAGAAGTCTTACTATTTATCTCCCTGCTTTCTATTCCTCCTATATTGATATTTCATATTTTAAAGCCCTAGATTCCATATATCCATAAATTTAAATTACAAGAAAATCTCCTTCCCTTTCTTCACTTTTCTCTTTATCTCTTTTTCTTATCTTTTATCCCTTATTCTTTTAAAGCCACCAGAATTCTCCAAACCAATACCTTAGCTCAACAATTTTGATGTCAATTCTCAGCTGAATCATTGCCTGGTCTGTGAAGCCTTCCTGAAGACCTGATATGTTTAATCTGCCCTTTTTCTGATCTTTCCCTGTCAGAATGGATGCTCTGCATTCTCACTGTCTTTTTAAAAAAAATCTATTCATCCAAATCTAATTCCTTTATTTTCTATAACACAATAGCTATATTTTTGTTGTTTTTGTTTAATCTCAAGTGTCTTTTAAATTGTCTGAGATAGTGGTGAGTAAGAAATGAGTAAATGCTCACCCACCAAATATAGCAGAGGAGAAAGCAACAGTTGAACATCAGTGAATGGTAATATCTCTTTGTGGGTAGGCAGGAGTCACTGGAATGATATGATGGCAAAAGTTAAATGAATATCAACGGCACTAATAACTTCACTATGGGGTTACTGTGATGATCTGCTCACAGGGGAGGAAACTTGATGGACTAGAACACTAGGTACAGTCAGGAACCAGACAGACTGTCTCTTGTGACAATAAACTTGGCTGACATCTCTGGCTAAGGAGTGGGAAAAACAAGGAGATATGACTTCCTGAGGAAAGCTTCAAACTGTTTTTTACAAACGTGACTGAGATTCTGTGAAGAAAAAGTGCCCATCAAAGATGTTGGAAAACTTATGTATAAACAGAGTTAAGGAAACCTTTTACTGCAGTATATGTCTCAGTCATGTTATAGGTATTGGAAATCTCTAAAACAAGAAAACAACAATTACAGAACATATATTAACATCCCACAACCAGGGATGTGCTTTTAAAACTATTAGTGCAATTGAGTAACAGTGGGCTTTAGAGTCAATTAATCTACAATCAAATTGTCATTAAATTTTGCAGCAATTTAACCCCTCAAGCAATTCAGATTTGTCATCTAGAAAATGATTTCAAAACTGCAATATTTAGTGGAAAAATTCCTTGCATATTTCCAATAAATACTGGAAGGACTGAACACTATAAGAAGTGAATTTGCTATCTGAGCCAGATAAGGGAATCAACTAATATAGCCTCGGACAAAAGATAGGGTTGTTTCTCAAGTGAAAGCTGGGCAATTTCTAGGCAATTACACTGTACACCTTACCATGATTTCTCATTAGCCTTCAATGTGACTAAATTTTTCCAACTGTAGGTTTTATGTCTAGTAAACCTCCCAAATATTACCTAAGCCTCTTGGGCACCATTGAAACATGGTTCACCACTTCCTCTCCCATTATTTAACATCCATACCTTCCTAATTCCCCAGGAAATATGTTTTTTTCATTATTTTTCTTATTTTCATATACTCAAATACAAAATATATACCCAAAATATTAGCATCCACAAGGATAACAATAAAATTAACAAAATACATTTCTCTTTCCTAGAAGCAAAGAAGGAATTGACCTCCAAAAAGTTCCAAAACAATGAGACATTGCAGAGACATTCATTTATTTTGCAAAGTCCTTATATTAAGCAAAATGCAATTTACTATTTTGTCATCTATGGAAATAAAGTAATTATTAAGACAAAACCGATCATGTGAGCAGAGGCTATTACTGTGTATAGATAGGAAGAGTCAACAAAAGAAGAAATAGGTTTGATCCCAACTTCTGACTCTAAAGCAGTTCTCATCTCTCTCTACTCTTTAAAATAAAAGAAACTGAACCCAAATAAGTTAAATCAGATTTTGTAGAGATAAGATATGAAAATTGGTTATATATATATGTTAAATATATATATATGAACATTGGCTATGTTTAAAATATATATGTATAATTTCCCCAGGTATTTTTTACTTGCACTGGTGGTGGGAAACCATTGCTATAAACCAGGACATGCTGTAAGTAAATTCCAAATAGTTACCTCACTGCCAAAACAGTTTTGTTTAGAAAAGAGGAGGTATGCAAATTAAACAGTCTAAATATAAAAATAAACAAGAGATGATGTAATATTTTACCCTTGTAAAATTTGCTTGTGAAAACAAGAATTTGTAGCCCTATATTCAGAAAAGTAGGAGTAAAGTCTTAAATTTTCTGCTTATTAGTTATATGAATGTGGTAATCATTTTGAAGTCTGAATCTCAGTTTTCTCATTTGAAAAACTAGGATAAAAATTGATAGGTCAGGCCCCATGGCTGATGTCTGGTCTGTGATCAGGTGCTGCACAAAAGACACCAAGAATTGTACTGAAGTTATATTGAAAAATACAGTTTATTTAGAAAATAAATTAGAGAAAGAGACAGAGAGAGAGAGAGGCGATTCATTTTCCCAAGGTAGAGAAGAGAGCCAAAGCTAAGAAAACATATCTCCAAGAGCACATGACCTGGCCTGTGTAATGGCTAGAGAGTAAATTAGAAAGAGAGAGAGAGAGAGAGAGAGAGAGAGAGAGAGAGAGAGAGACAGAGACAGAGAGAGAGATTCACCTCTGCAAGGTGGGTGGGGGAGCCAAAACTAGGAAACATGGTGGCCTGGCCATAGCTCAATGAGCACATGGTCTGTCCTGTGCTTAGCAAAACAATGGCCAATGGCTGCTTGAAGTTGAATCCTTTTAAACCCTCCCTTTGATGGAGGAAGGTCATTAAGGTGATTGGGTCATGATCTGCTCCACATCATCACAAAGGGTAAGTAAGCAAGGGTTCTGACTGTGATGAATATTGGTAGATGGGTGGGTTAGTCATACGACCCTGCCATGTTGATGGAATCCATGTCAGGAAGAGCTGATTACCTTTACTTGTTTACAAAACAAGCTGGGGAGGGGGTTGTAAGAACAATTATCAATAGCTACCTCTGAGAAACTGGTTCTGTCCTTGGCTAGTGATTTGAGGGTAAATTAAAGTGAGCTGCTAAAAAACATGACAAAGCTAAGCAATGTTAAAATGGCTGTTCGTTGGCTATATTGACTCCATGTTATGTCCTTTCAATAATAAAAATTCCTTCTCTATAAGAGCATCTCAAACAAACTTAGAGCCTGGGCATGTAAAAATACTATGTTATTTGAAAGCAATATAAATTTATTAGTTATTTTAGTAACACTCACACATCTGTAGTTGGAAAATATTGCTAGGTGATGAGGCCCTTTTCTACTTCTTTAAATTCCTGATCTGTAGTCTGATCTTTCAGTTAATGACAGAAATGCACTGACATGTTTTCTAAGAACAATTATGAGCAAATAAATCTGTAATTCTTATACACTGTCTCTAACATATAACAGAAATATAAACATCTGGAACATAAATTGAAATAAGAATAAATCTATTTTCTCAAAAACAAAATCATTATGTATTTTAGGCACACTCCCTGAACAGTCAAATTCAGAGTAACAGTGTTGTCAGTTTCCTTTGTACTGTTTAAGGATTCCTTTTGTCTTCTGAGTGGGTTTAATTTGTAGACAGAGGTGAAATAGCTCTCATTGTGTAAGTCAGTAGGTATGTAGATAAAGAAAGCCAAATGCTTCCTTCCATTTATCTTTTCCTAACACATTAGATAATTACTTACATCTTTTTTATTAAAATCGTCAGGCAAGTTTGCTGATTGATGGCCAAATACAAATCACTAACAGAAATGCTTTCACTTGTTTTCATAAGCAAAGTCTTTTTAAACACACAGGCCATGTTTAGAGCTACTAAGTCCTGAGCTTCCCTTCATCAGTTCCTCACTTGGAAGTCTCAAAGAGTTCATCTAGGTCATCTAGTCCCTTTTATAATCTTCCTTGAGAAAATCTTATAACCTGGCTGGGCCATACTTCCTCCATGGTAAAATTAATATGATAATATGTGCCTTTTTTGCTTGTAACAGGAAAATAAAATACCCTTACTCAAAGTGGATGGCAAACTATATGGTGAAACACTAATGTGACATTATGCTGTTTGCTGCTTATCTCTATCTTTTGAAAGACAAAACAAATGCGATAGGCAGGTTTTGAAAAAGTATTATCAGGGGAAATGACAGGTTAGTGGCTTTTTTGGGGGTTTTTTGACTGTAACATAATGACATTGTGGTATGTACAAATTTACCATGTATACCTTATTTGAAAATGTATTCCTAAAGAAATGACATATTATGTCTAAATGTATAAAAATATGCTTTTGATTACAGGATACAGTTCAACAGATTGCCTTCAGTAAACTACATCCATTTATATATTTCCTAATTACAAATGAGAAATGTAGCTTGTAACATCCACTAGAGTTATTGGCTCTCAATGAACTGGTATTAAAAAAAAAAAGAAAGAAAACAAAACTGGCTTTTTTTATGTGGTTAGGATGTAAAAAGTTTTAATAAATCAGCACTCTCACCAATAATTAGAACAAATTTAGCATGGCTCAATATCACTTTTTTGAAAAAAAAATTTATTTTTGTAGATTTGAGATCTTGCTCTGTTGTCTAGACTGGTCTTGAACTCTTCACCTCAAGTGATTTTCCTGCTTTAGCCTTCCAAAGTGCTGGAACTACAGGACTGAGACACTGTAAATCTTGGCCTATTTTTTCTAATCTGTGTTTAACTCCAAATAACTGAGGATAAAAATAAATGAACGAACTAAATTTTTTTTAAATGGCAATCACTTTCTAAGAGAGATGAATGCAATAGACCAATCCATACCTGGCAGAATGATCAATATTAATTAACTAATTAATTAATTAATAAGTATCATAGAGGGATCTAAGGAGAAACCAATCTCATTTAAACAGACTTCTAACAGTCATTCATGGCTAGCTGGTAGATTATAATACAAAGTCTTTCTATTACAGAATGAGTCTGAACCCTACCTGCCTACTCTTTCCTATAGGTTTTAGCTGAGCTCATGGAGATTTGGGGTCAAAAATCTGGGAATGCCAGAACTGCTGAGAGACACCACTCAGAGGCACCTTTGACTGTCACTATATGTGCACAGTTACAGCTCATCAACAGGTTAGAGAAAAGCATCATGACAAAAACCCCTGGGCTGAATTGGAGAAAATAAAATATTCTCATGATCATCAGAATTGGCAGCCTTGATGAAATGCAGAGAGTTCTCTTCCTGATCTAGGATGCTGGAAGATAAACTGTAAAACACATAGAAATCTCTGTAGTCCAGTTCATACTTGAATCCTAAACCTTACTGAAGAGAAGTTTCTTATGGTATCCTTAAAACATTTGTTGTCACTGGTTAGTTATCTGTAAAGAGATTTGCCAAAACCCAAGACCCAGATAAACTTTAGATTAGACAGACAGCACTCTTCCACAGTGGTAGCCCAGCAGAGAAAGAGGCATCCCTTTTCTGGGGGAAATATGTTATTTACTTATTTTCAGTCCTTTAAAACATAATGCTTAGCATTCAATAAAAAAATTATAAAAGTCAAAAGAGCAAGAAAATATAAGTAAGATGAATTAAACAAAAACCATAAACTATGAAAAATATGTGAAAGGATCTAGTGGGATATGTGGACAATATTTGTGAAAGGAAAAACACACTCATAGAGAAATAAAAATTATAAAAAGGAACCAAGTGGAAATGCTTAAAATATAACAATACAATATCAGAAATGAAGAATCTATTCAAAGTATTTCTAAACAGGTTAGACAGAGCAGAAAAAATGATCATGATCTTGAGAATAATTAACAGTATGCAAATGCCACCTAGGAAGTAGAAAAAATTCTAGATTACAAAAGCATAAGTCATTAAGAAAAAGCATAAATTGAACTTTAGCAAAATTATATGTGTGGCTTCTTAAAAAATCATCACAAAGAAACTGAACAGGCAAGCCACAGAATGAGAATACATATTCATAATGCATAATCTTGACTTCTACCCCACATCTTTATAATAAAATAAAGTAAAAAAAAATGCAATGTATAAGAATGACCAATAAGTTCATGAAACATTTCTTAACAATACAAGTAAACAAGAAGATATAAACTATGAGGAACAGTTTTATGTCCATTAAAATGTGTAAAAATAACAACAACAACAAAAAGAATGATAATACAAATGATGGAGAAGATACAAAAAGAATGAAATTCTGATACATTTCTAGTGATAGTTTACAGAGGTTTTAGTCACTTCAGGGAACTCTGGCATTTGGAAGTTCATTCATCCTGTATCTCAGCAATTCTTATGTCAGAATTTACTCATAAGAAATAACAAGAAATGAAATTATATTTACAAAATTCCACTAAAAATGCCTTATTTATAAAGGCTTTAAAAATTAACGGTCATTGTCAGAAAAAGTAGATAAACATATTGTGATATAATCATATAATGGAATATCAATCAACAAGAAAAAAATAGTAAATTGTTGGTATATACTACGATGTGTTTGAATTTCAACAATATTTTTGAGTGAATAAGTTGGACACAAGAATGCACACAATATTATTTAGTTCATATGAGGCGTAAAATTTGTCAAAATTTATCTCCATAAAAAAGTCAGAATGTCGTTGTCTCTAGGGAAGATTAATTGGAAAGAAGAACAAATACATTATCTAGAGTGATGAAAATGCTTTATATAGTTTTTAAAATGGTAGTTGTTTAAATAAATGTAATTATCAGATGTCATTAAACATCACTCAGTTAAAAAATGATAGTGTGGTTCAAGATTTTTTTTATTTGTTTTTTCTTGTGAGAAAGAAATAGTGAATAAAATATTAGATTAATAAAAAATAAAAAAACAGAATGTAGGGCCCTAGATAATGGTTAATGATTAAAGGAGAGAAATTCTATAACTAAGAAAATAAAAGTACAGGTATTTCAAAGAGATCACATTAAAATTGTCCTCAGGTCTTGTAGTTTGGTTCTTCTTAATTTAATCTACATATATTCTAATATCAATAGATTAGATTAACCAAAATAGCAGTAACTCAGATCCTACTAATTGATCCAAAATTAGATGACTGACTAGAATTGAGAAAGGTCTTAATGTAGTCACAATGACTCCGATGTATCTCAAAAACAGAAGAAAAAAGAAAACTATGTAAGAAAAAAATTTGATCATTGCTATTGCAATGGCCTAAGGAAAAATTTGTTAATATATGGCGTACTTGCACAATCTAGGGAGTTTCAATCATTGAAACTCATTGTTACATAGTAACAATGATTGAACTCAATTTCAATCATTGTTACTATCAGAGAGAAACTTCACTCAGTTGACAAAACACTTTGCTTTGTATATCCCTACTAAAAGATGGGTATACAGCTGAGCTCGGTGGCTCAGCATGTAATCCGGCGCCTTTGGGAGGCTGTGGTGAGTGGATTGCCTGAGCCCGCGGGTTTGAGACCCGCCTGGGCAGGCGAGACCTCATCTCTACAATAAATCAAAAAATTAGCCGGCGTGGTAGCGCGTGCCTGTATTTCCAACTATTTGGAAGGCTGCGGCGGAAGGATCGCCGGAGCCCAGCAGGTCGAGGCTGCGGTGGCCGGGAGCGGCCACTGCACTCCAGTCTGGGCGACAGAGTGAGACTCCAACTCAAAAAAAAAAAAAAAGAGGGGTATACATAGAACTATGATGCCTTGAAGACAATTGCTATTAAAGTTATACAGTGCAGAACCTTGGTTGTGGTAATGGTATCATGAGTGTTTGCATATGCTCAAACTCATCAAAATGTATATCAAGATGTATGCATTAAATGTGTACGATTTTTTGAATAATATTGACATTTCAATCTAGCTGGGGAAAAATAAGATTTTCCAAATTGTTTTTGTTGTTGTTGTTGCTGTTGTTCTGATTCTACAGTTAGTTATCAAACACGTCTTAATACCTTTTTGCTTCCTGAATAAGACAGAATGAAATGAACAAAGACACAAATTGCCCAGTTTACCTTTCAGTTGTACTTACTGTAATTTAATAATTCAGCTTTTGGTTTGTGCATTTGTCTATTGTGTGTCTGACTGATGAGTCAGTTCCCTTAAACCTATTTAACTGAGCCCATTGAGCTTATGAATTCCTATGTCTGCTTTGAATGACTCAACTTAAAATTGCCACCCCCCATCAGTGTCTGAGTGGCCAACTGGTTTCTTTTGCAGATGTCTGTTGAATTTCTCTCTAGTTTTAGCACAAGGCAGATTTGGGAATAGATGGTAAATGATTTGTTTTTTTCAGCACTACCTAACATTCCTAGCTCAACACAAATAAATAAATTAATATCAGAGGGAATTTATGACAGGGGATAGTCAGATTTCAGTGTTCAAAAAAAAGAAGAAGAAAAAGAAGAATTAGCTGAAGGAACTGAGTTAAGAGCAGTTAGATATGAGGGTAAATATAAATATAAACAACAGGGATAAGAAAGTGAGCCAAAAATAGATAAAACATCAGAAGTCAAGGAAAATGGTAAGAACTATAATTCTAAGAGTTTCCACCCTCTATGGCAAGACAGGAAAGTGGTTACAATGAGGCAGAAAGTTAGGACTGAAGTAAGTGTGACAGTCCCCAGCATAAGTTTAGCAATAAGAAGACTGGAAGCCGGGCACGGTGGCTCAGCCTGTAATCCCGCGCCTTTGGGAGGCCGAGGTGAGTGGATTGCCTGAGAGCGCGGGTTCGAGGCCCGCCTGGGCAGCGAGACCTCATCTCTACAATAAAATAAAAAAATCAGCCGGGCGTGGTAGCACACGCCTGTAATTCCGGCTGCTGGGAAGGCTGAGGTGGAAGGATCGCCAGAGCCCAGCAGGTCGAGGCTGTGGTGGCCGGAGCGGCTGCTGCACTCCAGTCTAGGGGGCAGAGTGAGACTCCAACTCAAAAAAAAAAAGACTGGAAAAGGAGCTAGAGTGCTCATGATCAGGGCATAAGATTGTTAGAAAGAGGGTTAGTGTCAAGGTTAAAGGTGATATTTAATGGGAGATCATCAGTCTGAAAAGAAAGGGATGAAGCCTTCAGCATATGTGATTCCTTTATTACTACATTTTTTCTATAGACATCAATCATTCTTCAGTTACACTCCGATGAATGCTTCCACAATTTAATACGGCTAATGAAAAAAGAGAATAGAATGACAACTCAATAATTTTCCTACTTGTATAAGCAACAAGCAACCAACAAAAAGAAAAACAATTACAAAAAAAACTAAAATATAAAAACAACCCAAATTAAGAGTTGGAAAGAAAAAGAAAGAAACTTCAATGACATAATCTGTCAAGAAGGAATGACCATTGTGGCCTGTTATAATACTTTTGATCTTTGAATTGGAGCATTATTTTAATCTAAAGAATCTAGCTTTTTAAAATTATTGCATTTAAAGCCCAATGGTAGTTAAAACTTATTTATTTGCTCATTTATTCAATTATCTATTAACTTCAAGGTTAATAGAGACTAAGGACAAAAATGAGAAAAAAACCCTGGAGATTCTTAAAAGTCAAAATTGTCTTAAGGTTTTAGAATTTGATACTGAGGACAGAAAAATAAATCGATGTTAACTTGAATGGAAAATGTTTTCTCTGTCATCATTTTAACTGTTATAGCAATTATTTTGAAATTGTAGCTTTTTTTGGTTAAGTGGATAAATTGAATGAATTTACATTATCCCTTTAAAAAAATAAATGTTTTTATATGTTGTCTGAAGTAATAGTCTACAGTCGGTACATGCCCTCTTTCTTCTCTAGATAGGCAATATCAAATATTCCCAGTATGACTCAACAATTATTTTCCTTTTTCCACCTCCTTTCTTTCTTCTTTTCTCCAACAAATATTGATTTTCTCTGTGCAGTGTGCTCAGCTCTGAGGGCATAAAGATAAATATCATATGATTGCTGTCATCGGGAATCTTTTGGCCTTACTGTTAAGAGAAGACACACATACATCTTGTAATCTGTACAAGAGAGAATGGGAAAACAGAGAATGAGACACTACACTTGGGGAATCCTGTGGAGGTTGCAGCTTGGAGGAGGTCGTAAGTAGGCTAAATTCAGAAGATGAAGAGGTTTTTATTTGTTTGTTTGTTTGTTTTTAAGCAGACACTAAACAGATAACAAGCAAATAAACAGGCATGAGAAAGAATGTGTTCAACGAACAGCAGATAATTGGTTTTCCTGTGAACTGAAGATTCACAAAAGGACCTGAGAGGCAAGCCTGGAAGTAAGCAGAGACATGCAAAGGAGAGACCCCTACCACTGGACAATTTCCCTTTACCCTTGGACCTTATAGATTCTAAGACCAGTTTTAGGTATAGGAATACCATCATCGTGCTGTCAATGTTTAAAAGTTATTTTGGAGGTCTATTAAAAAAAGAAAGTCTGAAGTCAGAGTCCATATTTTCACAAACCAAACGAAAAAAATGATAAGGTTTTGTAGCTTCATATTAATCTTCCAAACTTGATTTGAATCTTGATTTGACTATTTCAATAATTAAATGTTCACCAAAATTACATTAAAAAGTAAGAAAGTAGGAAGATCACTATTTCACCTTAGAAAGGAAAATGCTTATTGTGCATTATCCATAATTTTTTTTTTACAAACTTTTAAAATAATTGTGTCTCTCTAAACATCCTAACATTTGGAAATATTTAGGTCTGATCTTTTCTTGGTTTCAGGACTGAATGGAAATATCTCTGGTGGATCATTTAAATATAAATTAGAAGTCACTACTCTACTTCCCACTCCCAGAAAATTACCAAAAAACAAAAGTTCTGATTTACAAAAGCATTGTTATTTTCAATCTATCATGTTTTTCAAAATCTCTAATATATTTCAGTATGGGAGTAGATGGCATTTTTCCCTTTGTCTACACAAATATACATGTGAATCTAACATTCATTTTGAAAGTGAGAATATAGTATAAATAAAATATACTTCAGGCAATATACATTTTCTATAAAAATTTCATGACAGACATAACTCAACTTTAGTATTCCACCTAATTGAAAGAAATCTGTGTGCTAGGGAAAACCAGGTTAACATTTGGCTATAGGCTACGTGCTTTGCCAAAGATAACCTTATCCCAAGACAATCTCTAGCCATAGGGTATAAAAGTCTCAGAAAGCTGAGAATATCTCCGTTGTTAATTCCATTAAAAATCATGAAGAGAGGGTGGAGGGTGGCAGGAGGTATTTTGTTTAAGTATAAATTTAACTTTCTTTATCTGAATTTTAAAAGATTTTGTTAGGTAAATGCATTATATATGTCTGTACATATATATGCTCATATATTTATGAGGGGATACACACACATATATATTTGTGTATATATATATATATATATATACAAACACGTGTGTTGCTTTGTAAAGCAAAGGAGAGAGAGACTGTTATTTCTGATTATATTTATTTCTGGACAGTGAGCAGGAAATTGGAAAGTTATAGAAGCGCCATTGAGCTTAATTGTGCTTAACTGATCCACTCTGTTTAACTGACGCTCTTGCAGACCCAAAATGATGTATGATTGTGAATGGGGAAGGGTCATTAACCTAAAGAATGTTGATGTTAAAACGGACTTATAGAGAGCTAATTCCTTTCTAAAATAGAAAAATATTATATGACATCCATAGGTGATTTGAACTCTTCTTTCATGCCACTAACTGGAAAAAGCAAACATGGTAGAAGATCATGATAGATGATAGGTGACTGATAGATACAGAGAGAGAGAGAGAGAGAGAGAGAGAGAGAGAGAGAGATTCTGAAATTTAATTAGATTTCATTAGAGCTATTTAGGCTTAACTTTTCATGAAAATGGCAAGGAGGGGAAAGAGGAGAAATAAATAGCTCCTTTCTCTACATTTTTATGCTTCTAAATTCTAAACTTTATATTGGTTATAGATCTGAAACTTCTTTCCCTAAATTCCCACACATCTTTTCTATTGCTTTCATCTGGAGCAATTCTGAATTAAATAAAAGTCATCTAAAAATGTAGATCCTGAAAATATTACAATCCACTATGTATGCTTTTTTTTCTATTTATTTTTATTAGATTTAATTTGTCAATTTCCAGCAAACCTAAAGAGTATTTATCACAAATAGGCACTGTGATGGCAATTTGGTGACTGTCTTCAGCAACCTCACAATGGTGTTTCTGAGTTGATCTCATTTTTTTTTAGTCTTTTCCTCTTCAGAACACAAGGCAATTTTTTTCTTCTTTTAAGTCCTATCAATATTGTAATAATTATAATAATAGTAATAATAATAATAGCAACAATAATCAAAATACATGCCATTTAGAAGAAGATTAATTAGGTGAATTACTTTTACTGGAAATAGATATTTGTTATAGCAAGAAAATCACACTGCTACCAGAGTCACAGTGACAAAAGTTCTGGGTTTTCATCGCTGATCTCACAGCTGGCCACCAGAGTGCAGCCCAGAAAGAGAAGTCAGAAATCAATCATTTTATAATAAAAGAACATAAAGTCGTGTGATCCCTAAACTTGACCATTGCAATAGACTAGGCTGTTTGGTTCATAGTTTTGCAAAAGCTTGAAAGGCTCTCAGAACTTTCTTCTTTTCACACTAAGCGTATACTATGATGGTCCACTACATTTTATCAAGAATGAGGTAGTAGTAAATACCAGTTATTGGCTTAATCCCAAGCACCAAAGAATATCTAGCACTTACTATGGCCTTTGCAATATGTATGAGCATCATTAAAATCAGGAACTAAGGAGTTATGTGTTCTGAGAAACAGCAGTGGGGGCAAATGTTCTTGAAACATAGTCCACCGACCACTTGTATCAAAATTACCTGATGTGCCTGTTACCATTGAAGATTCTTTGGTCTTGTGATTTCAAAGGTCTATGCTAAATCACAATAATGTGTTCATTTCAAAGGTAATTTGTATTTGATAATTTTTTTCCACTGAATTATGAGAAATATTGGTTTTCAGCAACACATGATTTTGCTCATGGTTTTTAACCTTCAGTTCAGACCCCTCTGAAATAGCTCTGTATTAAGAAACACCTTCGTGGGTCACCTGAGACACAATCCCCATTACTATGTAATACATCCATGTACTGAACATGCATGTGTACATCTGATTCTAAAATTAAAAGAAAGAAATATGGTCTTTACACTATTGAGAGATACTCTTCTTCTTGGGAATAGCTCAGTATAGAAATGCTATCAGGGGAGATGATAATAGTCTATACCTTCCTTCAGCATAAGTGACTAGATACAGATCATTGCCAAATGATACTAAGCAAATCGTGGAGTATAAGAGTTGACACAGAAATATTTTTTTCACTTGTGGATGACACAACAAATAAACATCATTCAAAGACCAAAAAAGACAATATCAACTTTTTGCAGATTTATAATTTTTAACTCATTTTTGATAATTCTAACACGTGGCTCATCAGAAATAGGAAAACAAATATTATTTTAAGTAAACCCAATTAACCACAAACTCTATACTATATGTAGCCACTTTATAAAATTCTTGTCTAAAAAATCAAAAGTGAGTTCGTGGTGAGTTTCATCAATACTTATTTACATATTCTGGAATATTTGGAAAGATGTGTTTCTGTATATATTTAAATAAATCAGGATTTTATTTATTTATTTATTTACGTATTTATTATTTATTTTTTTTGAATTGGAGTCTCACTCTGTCGCCCAGACTGGAGTGCAGTGGCCGCTCCCGGTCACCGCAGCCTCAACTTGCTGGGCTCTAGCGATCCTTCCGTCTCAGCCTTCCGAGTAGCCGGAATTACAGGCGCGCACTACCATGCCCGACTAATGTTTTTGATTTTATTGTAGAGATGAGGTCTTGCCTGCCCAGGCGGGTCTCGAACCCGCGGGCTCAGGCAATCCACTCACTTCAGTCTCCCAAAGGCCAGGATTACAGGCTGAGCCACCGAGCCAGGCCAGGATTTTATCTAGCCTCTTCATTTTTCAGTTTCCACATCGTTACAATGGAGGGAATCATGGTACCTCTCTCAAGTATTGTTGAATAAATTACTATATTTAAAGTGGTTGGAACAGTGCCTGGCCCATAGCTGATTCTACATGGCTTTTAATCTTGATATTTTGAAATATTGTCCAAACATAGAGTCAGTGTTCTTTTGCTAACAAATACATGAATGATTAAAAGAAGAGTATATTTATATTATCACCAAGAAAATAAACGAACGCAGAAATACCTTATTTATTACACTTTGCTTTATTGCACTTTGCAGATATTGTGTTTTATACAATGGAAGGTTTTGTGGCAACCCTGTGGAAAGCAAGTCTATTGGTATCATTTTTTCCAACAGCCTGTGCTCATTTCATGTCTCTGTGTCAAATTTTGATAATCTTCACAATATTTCAATTTTTAGAATTATTATTTCATCTGTTATCTCTTGATCTATACCAGCGATCTTTGATACTATTGTAATTGTTTTGGTGGGGCAGAAACAACTCCTATAAAAGATGATAAATTTAATCAATAGAGATCAAACCAGTCACAACATTCCCTTAAGCCAAAGCTTAATACAGAGCAAGGCATTAACTCTCCTCAATTCTATGAAAACGGAAAGAAGTGAGGATGCCATAGAAGTAAAGTTGCAAGCTAGTAGAGGTCAGCTTTTGAGGCATAAGGAAATAAGTCATCTCTATAACATAAAAGTACTAAGCTCTAAGGTAGAATCTGCAACAAGCTATTCCAGCTAAGATCATTGATGAAGGTGTTTACACTAAACAACAGATTTTCAGTGTAGACAAAAACAGCCTTCTATTGGAAGAAAATGCCATCTTGCATAGCTATAAAGAGGAGATCTTCTAAACAATAAAGGCTTTCAAGTTTTGTTGTTCCATAAATACATTTTGAAAAACTGTCGCTACAAAATGTAGCGATTCAGAGCTTCAAAGGACAGGATGATTCTTGTTAGAAGCTAATGCAGCTGGTGCCTATAAATTGCAGCCAAGGCTCATTTTCCATTTTAAAAATCCTAGAACCCTTAAGAATTATGCTGAATCTACTCACCTGTGCTCAATAAATGCACCAACAAAGCCTGGATGAAAGCACATCTACTCATGGTTTACTGAGTATGTTAAACCCACAGTTGGGAACTACTGCTCAGAAAAAGATATTTCAAAATAGTACTGCTCGTTGACAATATATCGATGGAGATGTACAAGATTAATGTTTTCTATGCCTACTAACACAACATCTATTCAGCAACATATGTATCAAGGGGTAGTGTAGATTTTGAAGCTTTATTGTTTAATAAATACATTTTGAAAAGCTATTGCTGACAGAGATAGTGATTGCTCTGATGATGAATCTGGATAAAATTAATTGTGAATCTTCTGGAAAGGATTCACTATTCTGAATGCCATTACCCACATCCAAAATTTCTTGGGGTTGTTTAAAATATCCACATTAACAGGAGAAGTCGATTCCAGATCTCATGAATAATTTTGAGGAGTTCAAGACTTCAGTGGAAAAAGTAACTGCAGATGTAGTGAAAAAAAAGTGAGGGAACTAGAATTAGACATAGAGTCTGAACATGTGACCGAATTGCTGCAGTCTCATGATAAAAGTTGAACAGATGAGGAGTTGCTTACAGAGGACCAACACAAGTGGCCTCTTGTGATGGAACCTACTCTTAGTGAAGATGCCGTGAACATTGTTGAAATGACAAGAAATAATAAAATCATTGCCTGCTAAAAGAAGTCTTTTATAATTGGAAGAGTCAATCGATGTGACAAACTTTACTGTTTAATTTCAAGAAATTGCCACAACCATTCCAATTTTCAGTAACCATCACCCTGCTCAGTCAACAGCTGTTAACATTCAGACAAGACCCTCGACCAGTAAAAATATTTGAACTTGCTAAAGGTTCAGATGATTTTTAACAAATTTTTGGTAGTCAAATATTTTTAAATCAAGGTTTAAAACTTGATTTTCAGACATAATGCTAATTGCACACTTAATAGACTAAAGAATAGTGCAAAAATAACTTCAATATGCCCTGGACGACTGAAATATTTATGGGTCTCACATAATTGCAGTATTTGCTTAATTGCAGTGGTCTGGGACTTAACCCTTTATATCTCTGAAGTATGCCTGTAAATGTTACTAGTGGTTTTATTTCACCCTGTTTTCTTTAGTAATTGTACAAATCTTTTCATGTAATATCGAATGAATGAAAGAAATCTTAAAACGTTCTCTCCATATGGTATTGCTACTGCAACTTCTAGGAAGAGATTTGTTCAGTAATAGCACAGATGTTCCAATCTTTGTTTCAATGAGATGCCAAGATATGTCTGCTGGGAACAAAACTGGGGGTAATTTGTGTAAATCATAGTATGTTAAGTGCATTATGTATTAAGTGTTTGTCTATTAGTGCTAGAAAAATAATGTCTTTTAAACTTCTGCATCCTGTTGTCTACCCCATAGCAAGAGAACTGGATTACCCTAATAAAAGACTAATGAGCAACTTAAATTCTGTGCCACACATCAACAAGAGTTTTTGTAAGATAAATGTTATCTGGCATTTAGTTTTCCCTGAGAAGCAGATAATTTGAGTGTTTCTTCCTCTATTAAAGATTGTATAATATATAACGCTGTTGCAGCTTAAAGCGACTATATTATCTACTGTGTTCACCACGTGGGCCTTTACATAATGACATTAGGCTATTCATTTAAATTAAATATTAAATATTCACAGTGATGGTGCAATCAATCCTCAGCCCCTCAATGAATTACTACATCTTTAAGTCTGCAACAACACATATATTGTGACAGCATCGTAAATGTGAGACTTTTTTGATCCTTAGGGTAATCTAGCATGTTCACCATCTATCTTCTTAATACTCCCTTACCTGTTCAATTACTAAACTTGAAACACTCATTACAACAAAATGTTCTCTGATATTTTTAAATTATTAGTTATATGAGTTCAATTTGACTATTCACCTTGCCATTCCACTAGCTATATGAAAATATATTTTTTACATAACACATTCTTCTGCTATTTCTCCATAGATATTCTAAGCTGCTATAAAAGTATCCATTTGCTACCGCGTTTACTTTCTGTTTGGGTCCATTTCCAGTTTCTGCCATTCATTACAAAGTAACTTCCTGCGAGAATTGCATCATTTTTTCCTGATCTTTTAAATTAGTAAAAATTGTAAGATGACTTTCTGGAAAATTTTTCTCTTTCTCATAGTTTTTATTTGATGGTTATAGTTGTGACTTCATACACAAGAAATGTTTTTTTAAATTAATTTGACTTATTTATTCAATTTAATTTATTAAAAATCTACTTAACAAAATATGTTTATACCCAGAGTGACCCAGACAGATATCATTTCCTGGCAAAAGGAGAAAACTGTTATTTCTATCTAAAATCCTTTTTTATTTAAAGGGAGGTGAGAACTTCTGATATTTTAAAAGGTCAACATATATTTAACATTATGATTGCTATTAAATTATTTGTTTGCTATCCTATTTTTTTTTTCCCTCAATCTTCTTCTGGGATTGGGACCTAAATTTGGAGTTGACGTATTTTTAAAAACTTGAGGGGCTATTTCTTTTACTCCTCTCTAGGTGTTTCGTCAGGTTTTTCTATCTAAAATAGCAGGCCAGTATTAATTTAACCTGTTCTGTAAACACAAGCAGAGAAGAGACGTGAACTCAATTTTTAGTATCAAAAGGAAGCTGGTCAGTTATCACATGATAAAGATTCTCTATTAATTTACTTTCATCTTACAAGTAACTATGATAATCCAAACTCTTCATTCACTTGTTGAATTATGTTTATTTAAATGATGACTTTATTTTTAATCGATAATATCTTATTATGGATTCTGAAAAATTAATATTTACCCTTTTTATGTTTGTGAAACCATATTGGGAGATACATATAGGAAGCTTATAACTAGTTGCTTTAAGATTCTTCATTTTATTTATATGTGATGTTTTCTAATTTCCATAATTCATACTACTAGTCATTTGCTGAATAAAAAAATAATTTACCCAATAATTTTTCTCCAGTATCGTTCAATGTTAAAGCGATTCTTTTGCTCTGCATATGACTATTTTCCTCTTTCTAAGAATGCACAAATGCATTATGATGAACAAAATTAGGGCTCATTTGTTTATTCCTTGAATAACACTGTCCTTTGATTAAACATTTTCTTGAGCAGTAGTGGATATCATTCATTGAAGTGTGAACCAAAAATAAATAAATAAATAAAATAATTCTAATCATGATATTTTACAAGAATTTCAGTCAAATAGTATGTGATGAATCTAAGATAATGACTAGTGATTAAAGTTACCACCTGTTTCAATTTAATCAAAGAAAAAATACGTCAGAAAATGAATATGGATCATATTATGTTGAAAATACCTCTGTTCTTGTTAGACTTGAGTCTCTTTTGTGTAGTATCTTTAATTCAGAGACCAGTCTTTTGGGAAACTTAGATTTCCAGTACAGTGCCAGCCTTGAAATTAAAAATAAACAAACTAAAACCAAATTTTTTTCATAATTAAAATGGACATTTTTGAGCAATCAAATAATTGAACAATTAAAAAGAACCAATAAGGTAGAAGTCCAAGTATCATATGAAAGACATAAAGTATGAAAATATATCATAGGTAAAAATAAATATTTGGATTTAATACGGACAGAAGTTAGTATTTTTTGGTGGAAAATTTAAAAAAAGAACAGGGAAAGCAGCAGGGGATAGAAACGAGATAATTTAACAAAAAAGATGAAAGAGAAATCAATCAAAGACAGGAAAAAGAGTTTGCAGCTAAAATGTACCAACAAAGCTAGTTACTGATAACCATGGCAATAGTAGAAAATGCAGATATAAAACAATATAGGAAAAAAGGAAATGGCTGCTGAAATAAAGATGAAAAGTTTTATATTCATGCAGTCTGAGGATGCAGCTCATCATGTCTGAAATCATAGAAATCAGTAAGTGTGCCTGAGTGTGGAAGGAAGGAGGGAGGATCAAAAACAGCAGATTTTGATTGTGGCTCATGCCTGTGATTCCAGCACTTTGGGAGGCCAAGTGAGAGGATTGCCCAAGCCCAGGACTCAGAGATTAACCTGGGCAACATGGCAAGAGCTTGTCTCTACAATAAACTAAAAAAAAAAAAAAAAAATGCTGCTTGTGGTGGAGTGTGAATGCAGTCCCAGCAACTCGGTAGGTTAAAGCAGAAGGATCACTTGAACCCAGCAGGTCGAGGCTATGATAGCCATGATGTTGCCACTGCACTTCAGCCTGGGCAACAAAGTGAGACTCCAACAATAGCACCACCACCACCAACAACAACAAAATCAGGTTAAGAAAATAATAATGAAGGCATGTATAATGTCTCCTGTCTGCATCTGCAAACAGTAAGCGGCAGTGGCTACTAGTTCTTTAGCAATTTTATCAAAACACTCAGTAGAGTCATGTGATTCATTAAAGAAATCTTTACCTTAGCCTATAATATGAGCTTCATAGTGCCAGCTATACACAACCAAAAATAGAAACCACCAAATACCAATGCTGGGAAAAGAATATTAGTGAAGTTGAATGTAAACAAAATTATCAGAATCTCACCAAATATAGGTTATCTTATGTCAAAAATGAAACTTAAACCATAGAGGACTTAAAATTTGTTACAGGAGTCACTTAACCCTTCTCTTCTGGTACACATCCACATTGAAAGACCACATGAAATGATATCCTTTGGTCTAACTCTAGTTTTTCTTTTAAGTGTGTGTGTGTGTGTGTGTGTGTGTGTGTTTTGTTGTTGTTTTGACATAAGACTTTAAGTCTCATTATTCACAGCAGGACTGAAAACACATGTTGTAGATTGAATGTGTCCTCTCAAAATTTTCATGTTGAAGCCTTAGCCCCAGTATTACTATATTAGGAGTTGAGGTTTTGGGGACATGATTATGTCATGAGTGAGGAGCCCTCAGGATTGGTATTAGTGTTTCTCTAGAAGATGCTCAAAAGGAGTTTTCTTGTTCCCTCTGTCACCATACATTGAATCTACCCACACATTGATCTAAAATGCTCAGCCTCCAGAAAGATGAGAAATAAATTTCTGTTGTCTATAAGCCAACCAGTATATGGTAGTTTTGTTACAGCAGCCCCAAAAGACTAAGACAACATATCAGTTCATATTATTAACCTTAAGATTGCATGAGGAAAGATTTTCAGATACAGATGGTGTTAGCATGATGGTCTCTGCCCATTTCAGTTTATAGGTTGAGGGACACACATGCACAAAAATCTGTAAGAGGTCAGAGTGTTTTGAGATATTTTGTGTCCCAGAATTTGGTGTCTAATATAGACTATTCCTATTCACAAAGATTTACAGATCCCAAAGTAGAAGAAATGCTGTGATGGCAGTGGCACCACAAGGCAACTTCACTTGAAAAAACTAATCACATTTACAGTGTTGTTTTCTGCTAAGAGTCTTCTTTTTGTCCATGCATGGAATATTCTGAACTTTCAGAAATGTAGTATTACAACCTGTGTTTGAAGCCTGAGACAGGATAATTACACTAGAGTTCAGAAAAATTCTCATGATCTCAGAGAGTTGGACTTTCTGAGATCAAGGAAGAAAGAAGACAAAATGTTCTCCATAATTAAAAGAATATAAATCACCCAGTAATGAGCTGAGTTACCAGTGGACTCTGGGTTGTTCTAGGTCAGGCATGCAATGAATGTTCAAATACCTCTGAACTAAACACCTTGTCTAGCATGGACACAGATTCATGACCTTGAAGAGAGATTATAAAAACAGTGACACACATGGGGTCACATGCACTGGTTTGCTCTAAAATAGCCTAGTTGAATGTAGCTTTGGGGAAAATGACACATTCGGCCTGTCAAAAACAAAAAAAAATCTCTATTTTGTTTTCTGTGTTGACCCAGGAGTTGTTTAGCATCATGCTGTTTAGTATCCATGTCTTTGTGGGTTTTGGGGTATACTTGTTGGTGTTGATATTTATTTCCTGATCAAAACCCAAAGTGTCCATGCCATAAGAGATAAGATAGACCAGTGGGACCTCATTAAACTGACAAGCTTATGCAAAGCTAAAGAAACCATAAAGAGAGCAGGGAGACAGCCCACAGACTGGGAAAAAATATTTGCCAACTCCATATATGACAAAGACCCATACCAAGGATCTACAAGGAACTCAAACATGTTGAAAAGAAAAAAAAAAAAAGTCCCATTACAAAGTGGGCAAAATATATGAATAGACACTTCTGAAAAGAAGACATAGGAGCAGCCAATAGATACATGAAAAAATGTTCAGCTTCACTAGTCATCAAGGAGATGCAAATTAAAATTACACTGAGATACCACCTAATTCCATTCAGGATGGCCAGCTTCTATAACTCAAAAAATAACAGATGCTGGAGAGGATGTGAAAAGGGAACTCTTCTACACAGTTGGTGGGGATGTAAAGTAGTACAGCCTCTGTGGAAAACAGTGTAGCAATTCCTAAAAGTTCTAAAAATCGACCTTCCATATGACCCTGCAATCCCCCTACTGGGAATATACCCGGAAGAACTCAGGTCACTCTATGAAAAAGATACTTGCACACGTATGTTTATTGCAGCATTGTTCACAATAACAAGAACATGGAACCAACCATGCTGCCCATCAAAAAAAGACTGGATTTTAAAAGTGTGGTACATATACACAATAGAATATTACATAGCCATAAAGAAGAACAAAATCATGAACTTCGCAGCAACATGGATGGAACTAGAGTTTATAATACTGAATGATCTTTCACAGAAACAAAGATATGAGTATCACATGTTCTCATTCATAAGTGGACCTTGAACAACTACAGTAATACTATAACAAAAGGATTGATAGTAGTGGGAAACTGTGAGGGGGAGGGAGGGATAGGGAGGTGGGATTGACAGTAGTCGAGATCTGCCTGGGGGGTGCACACCTCATCAACAAGTGTACCTGCACAATGAATACTTGTATACCTAACCCTGAATTGTACCCCACAATTTTAAAACTAAATAAATAAATATTTTTTTAAAAAGTACAGAAACAATGATTGTAATAAATCTTGGATGAGGACACTTCCTGGATTTTGAAACCCACCATGACATATCTGCAGTGGTGCTTCCTGTGGTACAATCAAGGACCTTCCATCAAACTGTTGAGGGAGCTAATTTTGATGAGTTTTTCAGAAAATATGGCATTTGACCAAGAAACCAGAGTCTTCTGTTGACTTTTTCGGCTAGGCAAGCATAATAGGAGCTGGCTTTTTCAAATTAGTAAAAGTTTCTGACTGTCCTGTGCCAATCTAGGTAGAGGGACACTGAGAGTCATTATATTGAAATATGTATCCCAAATGACAAAGTGAGACACGTCAGTTGCACATATAATAATGCTGTCATATTTAAATAATTGTCTTCATTTAAAGCTTTCTTTGAATGATTTATACACAACACTGTTTATCTTTCATTTATTTAGATAAAAAGGTTTTCATAATTTAGGAAAACTTACTAGCAGACATAGGTTTTAACAAATGGATAATGCTATTTAGAATCTTTAATAACAACTCTTATTTTTATTTGGTTTGTATTGTACTTGTTTTATTAAAATGAAAATTATTAGGCATTTCAAACACATGATCTTTCTACCAGTTGGGTGTCGTGGCTCATGTCTATAGCCCCAGCACTTTGGGAGGCCGAGGTGATAGGATTTCCTGAGCTCACGAGTTCAAGACCAGCCTGGGCAACCTAGCGAGACCTCAACAATAAATAATAATAATAACAAAAGTCAGACATAGTGACATGTGCCTGTAGTTCCAGCTACTTGGAAGCCTAAGGCGGAAGGATCACCTGAGCCCAGCAGGTTGAGGCTGTAGTGGCCGTGAGAGTGGTCATTGTACTCCAGCCTGGGTGACAAAGTGAGACTCCAACTCAAAAAAAAAAAAATCTTCCAGCTAAGTAACAAAAATAATAATTTTAGCATTAGTATTGTTTTAGATCGTAGGAGATAATTTATTTTATAAACTTTAATCCAGTCTTGGGAAAATGAAAATAAAATTTTAAAAAGTATATAAAAATATTTTAACTCAACATGGTGAGACCTCGACTCTACAGTAAAATAAAAAAATTAGCCAGGCTTGGTAGCACTCACCTGTAGTTCTGGCTACTTGGGAGGCCGAGGCAGAAGGATCCCTGAGCTCAGCAGGTCTACTCTGGGGGTGGCTGTGAGCATGCCACTGCACTCCAGTCTGGGTGACAGAGTGAGATGCCAACTCAAAAAAAAAAAATTTTTTTTAGCTATGTAGGTACAAAATTATATCTTTATTTCCTTTTTAAGAATACCAGTGAGTTTTATAGAATTTGAGGCCAACTTGCTTGATAGAGTCATGTTTTTATTCCTGAATTATCTCGTGATTCTTGTCATATTAATCAAGAAGCATTTGCTTTCACACTCAACGTTTCCAAAATTAGGGTTAGATGATAAAATCAAGTAGCAATAATATTAAGTGTAAATACGATTTTGTGTGCTTTTCTTTGTATGTCAGACACTTGTAAAAACATTTCACTTAATAAGAAAATCTCATTTACATAAAAACTGTTATGGTCCCTTTCTGGAGTTGAGCCAGTTGAGGGTGGAGCAGTGGAGGAATTATCTTGACGATATTCAGGAGACAAGTGATAGAACAGTTGAGGCTCTGGGACACCTTAAGTTCTAGCATCTGAACTCTCACCAGTCACTGACATGTGACTGCACTCCAGCAGTGACATTTGTATATTCAGAAACCAGTTAAAACTTGGTAACATATTCAGAAATATCTTTATTTTTTATTTTGTAATTGTAACAGTATAAAACTGAAGATAATATCGTCATACTCTTAGGATTTCGAGTAATTTTAAAATATAATATTAGAGATAACGTTGCCTAAGATTTTATAATAAAAATTTTCAGAATCCTGTGTTTTCCTCTTGTTCTCTCTCTCCCACCATTCAAGAGCCAATGTGGTGCTACATTTTCCCACCTTCTCTTTCTACTGCTTCTTCCTAGTGAATGTGCATAATGTAAGCTTCATTTTTCTTTCCTAACATGTTCCGCCTTCCCTACCTAGTTCTTTACCAGCTTTAGTAACTAAATGAAAACTATTTCATGGGACTTGCACCTTCCTCAAAGGAAGGTGGTTAATATGATAGAATGAAGCATTTATGAGCCAATCAACTCCCATAACAATTATTAACAATTTGCTCCTAGCACTCTGGCCTAATCTTTTATTTTTTCAAGGGATTTCTTCATTTTCTCAGGGCAATTGAGCAAAACTGCTATTTTCATGGTTGAGTCTATATCTACAAGATTCAAAAACAATCCCTCATTTTAAATTGGACACTAGACATGCACAAATGATCAGTGCTTCTCGTATTTGGTTTAAGGCTGTTTGAAATCCTCTGGTTTTTATTCAATTGCTTATTAGAGGTTTAAGGTCCATTTTGTATTAAACTATTCTCCACAGAGCTGGGAGAACTTTTGTTTTAAATAAACAAAATATGTCTAAATTTTGCTAGGAAAAACATTGTGGATGTACATCTTTTCATTTATTTGTGTCTGAACCAGCATTTAAGAAATCAGTGCTGTGGCATCATTCATTTTTTATATTTATTACTAGGATCAATCTGAGTTCCCGATTTGGATATGTATAGCCAATAGTTTTCCTCTTATTTGTATAAAAATAACTTACATTATTGTAAATAAAGGGGAATCAGCAGGACTGCACTCATGACCTCCTTTGTTGGGGAATGACCAAAATTTAAAGCAAGTAATGCCAAATCTTTATAAAACAAGTTAATGACAAGCTGTTGGTAAATACGAAAAGGTAAAACCCTTATGATAATCTTCAGTAGAGTCTCTCTATATGGAATACTTTCATCAAGATTTGCATAAATTTATTATTTTAAGATGTATGACTACCTGAAAAATATGACAAAAGCTAAATTTTGGGAGTAAAATGGAATTACTTCATGATCAAAATGTCTTCCTTCTGGATGATGTCTATATATATCACTTACAGGCTGTATATATGCTAATTTGAGCTAAAATATGTTCTTAATGTGGGGGAGGGGGAGACCAACAGCACAAGTAGTCACTTTGACATTTCCGACCTCTCCCTGTGCCTGGTGATGACTTGCATGCTTAAAATTATTAGTGTAGATTGAGACTATGTGCGACTCCAATTCTTGTGAGTCTGATTTGGTCATCTAATTTATTGAGGCATCTCAATTTCCAATTTTAATACTCAACTACAAATGAGGAGTACATAGAAGTGAGAGAAATATAAGGAAAGAGTAACAAGGAAAGAAACATAGTTGATGTAGTTTAAAGGATTGTGCATGGTATAGTAATTTTCTCTGTCAAAATCTGTGAAATTTGGAATGGTCAATGGGAAAAAGATAATTGTCCTTTCCTGCTGCTCTAGTCTGATTTTCTGTTAACCCCCCCAAATTTATGTTTTTCTTATATATGGATAAGTAAGTTTGTGTACATCTCTGTGCACATCAATCACTGTTTATTTTTTCAATTATAGTATTTAAAGCAGAGGTTAACATTTCCTTTAAGGGTCCAATAGTAAATATTTTCAATTTTGCAAACCACTAGGTCTCTTTCACAAATCTTCAACTCTGCTATTGTACTCTAAAACAGCCATTCACAATATGGAAACACACGGACAGAACTGTTTTCCAATACAATTTTAACAAACAAAGGTAGATAGCCTGTGGGCTATAGCTTGCTGATTGCTGATAAACATTTAACATGCTCTTGAAAGTTTATTTTTTTTAAATTTAATGATGTGGAGGTACAACTCAGGATTAGGTATACAAGTGGCCATCATACAGGTGAAGTTTGGGCCTCCCTTTCATCCCCACTTCACCTGGTTTGAGATCAGATACCCCTATTGATGGTTATGTGACCCCCCCCCACACTGGCAGTTTTGCACTATGGCTAATTCTTTTCTTATAGTATTATAATAAATGTTCAGTATCCACTTATAAGTGAGAACATGTGGCATTCAGTTCTTTCTGTGGTAGATCACTGAGTATTATAGACTCTAAATCCATCCAAGTCTCTGAGAAGTCCATAATTTTGTCCTTTCTTATGGCTACATAGTATTTCACCTTGTATATGTACCACATTTTTTTAATACAGTCTAATTTTGATGAGCAGCATGGGCAGCATGGTTTGCTAGTGTGAATAGTGCTGCAATAAACATGTGCATGCAGATAAAATCTTTTTTGTAGAGTGATTGAAGTTCTTCTGAGTATAATCTCAGAAGGTGGTTTGCTGGGTCATATGGAAGATCAATTTTTAATTCTTTTAGGAATTGTCCCACTGCTTTTTATAGAGGGTGAACCAATTTGCATTCCCACCAACAGTGTAGAAGTATTCCCTCTTCTATGCATCCTTGCCAGTATCTGTTGATTTTTGTTTTATTATTGATGACCATTCTTGCTGGAGTTAGATGGTATCTCAATGTGGTTTCAATTTGCATTTCTCTGATAATTAGTGAGGCTGAGCATTTTTTCATGTGTCTGTTGGTTGCTCATATGTCTTCCTTTGAGAAGTGTCTATTTAAATCTTGTGCCCACTTTTTAATGTTTGTTTTTTTTCCGTTCAGCATATTTAAGTTAATTGTAGATCCAGGATGTTAGGCCTTTGTCAAATGTGCAGTTGGCAAATATTTTTTCCCAATCTTTGGGATTTCTGCCAGCTCTCTTGATGGTTTCTTTTGCTTCGCAGAAACTTTTCAGTTTAATGAGGTCCCACATATCTGTCTTATCTCCTATGGCATGGTCTTCTGGGGTTTTGATCAGATATTGGTGGCCTATTCCAATTTCCATAAGGATGTCTTCTGCATTTTTAGGTCTTTGATCTATTTGGAGTTGAGTTTTGTGTATGGTGATAGATAGGGGTCCTGTTTCATTCTTCTGCATGTGGTCAGCCAGTTTTCCCAGCAACATTTACTGAAGAGGTTCTCCTCATCCCAGTGGTTGTTGGTGGAGGCTTTGTCAAATATGAGTTGGTTGAGAAATTGAGGTTCTGCTTCAGGAATCTCCATCTTGTTTCGTTGGTCTATATGCCTATACTTGTACCAACCAGGCTGTTTTAATTATTGTAGCCTTATGGTAAAATTTAAAGTCTGAAAGTGTGATACCTTTTGCTGTGTTTCTTTTGCTAAGGATTGATTTGACTATTCGTGGTCATTTATGTTTCTATATGAATTTCTGCATTGCCGCTTCCAGATCTGAGAAGAATGATGTTGGTAATTAAATGGGTATCTCATTGAATCTGTAGATTGCCTTTGGTAGGATGGACATCTTTTTTTTTTTTTTGAGTTGGAGTCTCACTCTGTCGCCCAGACTGGAGTGCAGTGGCCGCTCCCGGCCACTGCAGCCTCGACCCGCTGGGATCCAGCGATCCTTCCGCCTCAGCCTTCCAAGTAGCCGGAATTACAGGCATGCGCTATCACGCCCGGCTGATTTTTTGATTTATTGTAGAGATGAGGTCTTGCTGCCCAGGCAGGTCTCGAACCCCCGGGCTCAGGCAACCCACTCACCTCAGCCTCCCAAAGGCGCGGGATTACAGGCTGAGCCACCGAGCCCGGGTAGGATGGACATCTTAACAATGCTGATTCTTCGTATACATGAGCATGGAAAATTTTTTCATTTGTGTCTTCTATGATTTCTTTCAGCATCATTTTGTAATTTTTGTTGTAAAGATCTTTCACTTCTCTGGTTGGGAAGATGCCAATGTATTTCAATTTTTTGTGACTATTGTGAATGAGAGTGTGTTTTTTAATCTGGTTCTCTGCCTGTTATTTGGTGGTATATAAGAATGTGACTGTTTTTTGCACAGTATTTTGTACCCTGAGACTACCAAAATCCTTTATCAGTTCAAGGAGTTTTTGACAGATTCTTTTGGATTTACAAGGTATAGGATCAGATCATCAGCAAAGATGAACACTTGACTTCCTCTTTTCCTATTTGGATACTGCTGATTTCCTTCTGTTTGGGGATTTTTTTTTTTTTAGCTAGGATTTCCAACACTGGTTGAACAGGAGGAATGAGAGTGGACAGCCTTGTCTTGTTTCGATTTTCAGGGGAAATGCTTCTAATTTCTGTCCTTTTAGCATTATGTTGGTTGCCAGTTTGTCATTGATGACTTTTAGTATTTTGAAGTATATTCCCGCTATGCTTAGGTGTTCAAGGGTTTTTATCAAGAAGCCATGCTGAATTTTATTGAAAGTTTTATCCATATATAATAATATAGTGATGTGGCTCTTGTTTTTACATCTGTTGATATGTTTAATTACACTTATGGTCTTGTGAATGTTGAACCAGTCCTGCATCCTGGGGATAAATCCTACTTGGTCATGGTCGGATGATTTTTGAGATGTGTTTTTGGATCTGGTTTGCTAGAATCTTGGTGAGAAATTTCACATCTATGTTCATCGGGGATATTGGCCTGTAGTTCTTTTATAATTGTTGGATCTTTACCTGGTTTGGGTATCAGTGAGATGTCAGGAAAGTTTTTTTTTTTTGAGTTGGAGTCTTACTGTGTTGCCCAGGTTGGAGTGCAGTCACACGCTCACAACTACCACAACCTCGACCTGCTGATTTCAGGCAATCCTTCTGCCTCAGCCTTCCAAATAGCTGGAACTACAGGCATGTGCCACCATGCCTGGCTAATTTTTTGATTTCTTATAGAGATGATGTCTTGTCAAGTTGCCCAGACTGGTCTGGAAAGTTCATTCAAAAAAATCATTTTAAACTCAAACTGTGCCAGATATGTGATATCTACTATTTTGTACAATTTAACACTTGGATATGAGAGCTTTTATCATATGCTTTTGTTTTGAAAAATAAACTTGATAATAAACTGAAGTATGCGGGTTCAAATCACAATGTGACCCTTTTTTATCTTCTAGATATACATGTGATTTGTTCAGAATCATGTTTGTCATTTCTTCTTTTTTGTTATTGCTGTCACATCGTAGGTTCATTGGGTAATGCTTCGATATAGCTACAAATGTGAGAAAAGCAATGCTACTTGAGTGCTTGCTCCTTTATTGTTATGATTTGGCAAAGTTGTAGGAATTGTTGTTGTTTTTTAATTATAAAATAAATTGCACGATAATCAAAAAGATTTTTCTTCCCCTGCTCCACTGTTCTGGTATTATTTTCATGCTCATAGAGAAGTTAATTGCTAGCTCAAAAGATTGCAATTCAAGGCTCAGTTTTGTAATTGTCTTGTTAACTTTTGTGAAGCAGGTTTTTATTCTGACCTTTGATGTGAGGTCAGTATAGATGTACTGGATAACATTTTTCCATTTTATCTTCTTTAGGCTATTTTGGAGCTACTAAAAATTGATACATTTTAGTTGACATTTTCACAATTGCCTTACATGCAGAAAACATTCAAACATACTTTTAGATGTATAAGAATGGTATTAGGCATTTCTGCAATTAGGTTTAGGAACTAAAATAATAATAATAATAATGGAAATAATAATTTTACTTATTTGCAACCACAGTAAAAACTGTGTATAAGCAAATACGAAATATTACAGAGATATAATCATAAAGATAAAATTTTCAATAAGACCTTAAAAATATGAGTTTTTTATGATGTGTATGTATTAAACATTCAATTAGTAGGGAGATTGATATTATTATAATGACTTTCAGAATGTTTCTCTTTCAATGTAGTGCATATACCTTTTCACATCTTACAATTCTAGGAGAGATATTTACAGTATTTTACTTAATCTAATAATTAAGACAGTTTGTTTAAGGAAAACATATTTTGTCTACCTGGTTTCTACTCCCTTGGCCAAAGTGGTATATTGTGTAGACTGGCATTTTTCTTTACAAAGTCTTCTCTGAAAAAAACTGAAACAGAAAATCCTGTTTTTTTCTAAGAAAAAAGTATATATTTTCTTGTTTGCTAATAAAAGAAGAGTTAATTATTTTCTCCTAGTTAATCGTCTTGTGTACATATAGTAGTTCTCCTTATTCATGGTTTTCTTTCCACAATTTCAGTTACCTTTGGTCAGTCATAGTCCAAAACTATTAACAAAAACACTCCCAGAAATAAACAATTCATGTTTTAAATTGTGAGTCATTTGGAGTAACATAATGAACTCTCACATTGACCTGCTCTATCCTACTCAGGGTGAGAATCTTTCTTTTATCATGACCCTTATTCACTCATGTAGATACCACCATCCTCAGTAATTTAGTACCCAACTTTGTTATCATATCACTTGTCCTGTTGTCACATGCTTGTGTTTAAGTCATCCTTATGTTACTTAATAATGGCTCTAAAGTGGAAAAGAAATGATGTTGGCAATTTGGATATGCCAAAGAGAAGCCAGAATGTGCTTCCTTAACATGAAAAAGGGGGAAGGTCTCAACCTCATAAGAAAACAACAGAAATCATATGCCAAGGTTGTTATAAACTATGGTAAAAATGAATCTCTTATCCATAACATTGTGAAGAAAGAAAAATATCTTCATGCTAATTTTGTTACCACTAATTCACACTGCAAAATCCACAGTCATCATGCTTAGTGAAGATAGAACATATTGAATTTGTGGATGGAAGACATTGACAGACCCATAAAGGTATATCTTTGGTTTCAGACATCCACTGGGAATATTGGAATGTACCGCCATGGGTAGACTAGTATAAATAAAATTTCTATAACAAGAGATCTATTGAGGTATAATTGGCCATATTATTAACTTTAAGCAATCTTGTTTACCTTTGCATATATGCATATGTATATATGCATATATATGTGTGTATATATGTATAAGAGTGGGGCAAGGCAAAAAAAATACTACATTCATGTATACAGCATTTGGCATAAATATTTTTTCAAATCAAATAAAGGAGATTTTGCGTAAATGGAAAATAAGCCATTTTTAACAGTAAAATGTATTCTGCCTTTCTTTCAGATTAAAGAGGCTTACTTTATCAGCTGTTGAAAATTCACAGAACTATTGAATCTCCAGATATGGAAACATAATAGCAAATATCTAGTCTTACTTTATATGATATGCAGGTAGTCTGTCTTTAATACATTTCTACTTAATATCCTTCTTGCATTTCCTTCAGTGATTAGAAAATCAATGTTTCTTAAGGCAGCTCACCTCATTTTCTGAGATTTGAAATGTGACTTCTCATAGCTTTGACCTATCAATTTTAGCTTTGCCTTGCAAGGTTGCCTTAGTCAAGTTTAAACATTCCTGCACAAGACAGCACGTTTAGTATTTAAAGATAGTTCATCATATCTACACTCAGGCAAGGTGAACAAAAGGAGTCCTTCTGTTGTTTCTCTCTGCCATGGTTTGCAATTTTTCTCATTATGGTGTCTTTCTTTTGGACAGACTTCATGTACTTCTTTTCATAAATTATGAAGTGAATATTAACAGCATAACCACATCAATGTCCTGCCACATTCAAACTCCTGTCTATAAAATTATGTATGTAATTCTTCTTTGGAAATCAATGAGTAATATGCGTAGATTTCCAGTGACCTGTGTGCTTCCTGAACCTTCTTTAGTGGCATGAATACTTTAAATACGTTGGCCTTATTAAATAAAAATGTATTAATTATATAGTTTCATTTTGATTGTGGTAAAATATACATAACATGAAACTTACCATTTTAATTATTCTTAAGTGCACAATTCAGTGACATTAAGTACATCCACATTGCTGTGAAATCAAGGCCACCATCCATCTCCAGAAATTTTCCATCATTCCTTTTTCTTTTTTACTTTCTTCTCTTGTTTCTGTGATTCAACTTAGTTCTTGATATGAAAAGAGCTCCTGTCATATTTAAAAGATTATGGGCTATATACGGTAGAGAGAGCAATGTAAGAAAAAGTATAAAGAGGATGTTCTTTCTTATTTTGTTTATTCTATGACAAATAATAGCTCTACATATTCATGAACTATGAAGTGATTTTGACACATGTAACGCCTCGTTAATGGAACAGAGTAATTAGCCTATTCAGTCTCTCAAACCTTTATTATTTCTTGGTGTGAGAAGGAGTTATTGGTGAAACATGTTTGTTGAGGAGCAGTGGTGAATGAGACTCAAGACACATAGGGAGAGAGTAATGATGAACAGGAATAAATACTGTTTTAATTATGTTTAAACAAAATTATCTGTAGGGTGGGAGAAAGTTGAAAAAGTTTTTATTTGATTGATTTTATTTATTTTTTTGAGTAGGAAGCATTGCAATTGCTGAGTCTGAGCAAGGAAAAGGGGGAATGGATAATTGAGTAGTTATAATAGACATTGTGGAAAAAAAAATCAAAGAAAGGGAATAGATAAGGGAGATATGATAAGCTCATTAAGTGGTATTTATAAATTAATCTTTCTGCAATATTGCAGTATGGATGTGCACATTTTTCAACAGCACAAATTCACTTTCAGCTATATGTCAGGCACTGTGCTAACCGCGTAGGAAACTAAATAGAAAAAAAAAAACCTCATAAAATGTGTTTTCCAAGAGAAGTACAAAAAGTAAAGAGATAAAATGCACAATAAAAAATTGAAAGAATATTTAGGCAGTTGAAAAATGTTTTGTGATTATTTTTGTGGCGATCAAGAAAGAAAAGAATCCCAGTAGCTAAGATGCCTGTGCTACATACTATCACAATTCACACGTGTCCTGCTCTGTATTATATATTGTCATGAGAGAAGCAAGATAGTTAGAGACCAGAGTGTTTCTGGAAGAAAAGGGAACATTTTAAACTGATTATTTCTCATACTATGGGATAATGTTGAGTTGAACAATTAATAAATAAATAGTAGTTTCCTTGGTGCCGACCCAAAGACAACAGAACATGCTTGAATCCCAGGAAGTGATTACAAGAACTTACTTGTTTCCATTCTTCTCAAGTTTTGTTCAGGGTTCTTGGAGGCATATATTGCAGACATAGGATTTAATGTACTGGATTTCAATATACAAAAACATAGAGACTTCTTCCCTAAAAATATGACTGACCAAAACCACAAAGTTGTTCTGTGAATAATAAAATCATTTGCTTCCTGGTGAGGAGATGAAGGAGAGATGATTTGGGAAAAACGTACCCATTCTTAAATATAGAATACTCATTATGATATTTTAAAAAAGACGTTGCATTTTTTTTAGAGTTTAATATAATTAAAAGGAACTAGATAGTCATAAACGGTAATTTAAAGTAGCAAAATGCATTCTCCCTTTGCAGTCAATTGTAAAAATTATACAGTATCGATTTTCTTGCCCTAACTATTTCAAGGCATTAAGTATCTCATGTCACAAAACATGGGTTAATTTAGGGAAAAATCTCTATAGATTCCTGGTGATGATAGCAAAGTTATTAACTCAATTTAGGAGATACATGCAACACAGAGAACTACAGAATTAGGTGGGGGTTTGTCTATTGCTCTTTAAGTGTGGGATGGAAGAGTGAATTTAAGGTTGCTAATACAAATTTTCCTCTCCAAAATTTTCATTCTGTCCAAAATTATTTACATTTTCTAGCCAAAATTATTTCATGGAAAAGAGTGCAGTAAAACATATGTGTTTTTTACTGATCTGATTCCCATGCTACGGGTGCTGCCTGAGTGTGAGAGTGGAGTACTACCGACAGATACTCTTTTGATGCTAATTCGGTGTTGAGAAGTCTGCAACCCAGGGGTAGAGCTGGTGACCTCTAAGGTTCATTCCTTCCATAACATTTTATAAATCTATAAATTGGTTCTTGAATTATACTACCAAAGTTTCCTGTGACGAGAAAAAGATGAAAGAGGTGCAGCTTAGCAACTTGCTCAAGAACATATACAATGATAGGCACCAATAATTTCATTATTTCTTATCTCCATAGTTGCAGTTGCAATTTTCTGATAATATACAACTTTACTTTAGATTGTGCTTTTTAAAAATGTACACACACACACACATACACATGCACACAAACACACATATTTCTACAAAAATTGCAATACCTCAAATGGCATCACTTCAATTATTTTTTTTATTTCCTTAAATAGAGTAATAATTTCATCATTTTTGTTTTCTTTTTCCAAGGTAATAAATGAGTTTGAAAACCAACAACTTAGTAAATATCTAAGTCTGCTATTCTTAAATTTTTTCTGCTTTTTTCTTTATTTAAAAAATGTGGGGTACACTTCAGGATTAGGTGGATAAGTGCTCACTGTACTTAAGCCGTCATTATTCCTGCAACTAGTAGTAGTGATTCCTGCTTCATTCCTACACAGAACAATGGTTTTTCCTTTCTCTACACAGATCCCTTTTGGCCATTCTTCAAGAGATTTTTATTTTTATTTTATTTTTATTTTTATTTTTTTTGAGTTGGAGTCTCACTCTGTCACCCAGACTGGAGTGCAGAGGCCGCTCCCGGCCACCACAGCCTCGACCTGCTGGGCTCCAGCGATCCTTCCGCCTCAGCCTTCCAAGTAGCTGGAACTACAGGCGCGCGCTACCATGCTCGGCTAATTTTTGATTTGTTGAAGAGATGAGGTCTTGCCAAGTGGCCCGGGTGGGTCTCGAACCCGCGGGCTCAGAAATCCACTCATCTCAGCCTCCCAAAGGTGCGGGATTACAGGCTGAGCCACCGAGCCCAACAAAAAGAAAGATTTAACATGGCTAGGGAGAATCATTTCTACAGGTAATGGTACTGTAGTTTTATAAAAATTATAGTTTTAATATTATAATTATTAGTTAAATTTCAGCTTGTCTAAGAAATATAGCTACTTTCCTACAAAGCTTTTCATTGTTCTCTATAGTTCCCCTACACTGTTGATGTTAAAAAATAAAACAATAACTCCTGGTCAATTTATAGATGAAATATGTGTACTACAGCATTTCAACAGAATATTCTGAAATTTACTTTAGCTGTTACTGGAAGATTTAACACATTTTTTAAATAAGAAATTCAGTTAATTATGTAGCGTTACTTGGGTCTTGGATTATACTCCCCAGTGTATGCTATTGTAACTTGGCGATTTCATTTTTCATACCAATACTTATTTTTGTTTTTGATAGTTGTGGTGTGTAGGCGAATGTGTGTTGATGTTATGATACTGATCTTTTTACACATAGTCATAATCTTGTTTGTGTATTCTCTCTTTCTCTGTCTTTGAGTCCATTAAAATATTTAAGTAAAATTTTTAAAAATAAATTATTTTGAATGTTTGTTCAGTGAAAAGCATTTTGAGAAGAATTTGATAAAAAATGATTTAAAAAATCCCAGAGTCCTGAAACTGTGGGGAGGCGGGTGGAGGGTGGGTAGCTGGGACTGACAGTAGTCAATATCCACCTGACGAAGGGGGGCACACCTCATCAATAAGGGTACCTGCACAATGAACATTTGTATACCTAACCCTGAATGTACCCCACAATTTCAAAACAAAAATTAAAAGAGAAAAAAAAAGTACAATGTTTCTCAAGAAAGGCTAATAGACTACATTATAATCAACTACATATGTTGTATTTTATTTTATTTTAAAGATGTGAGGTACAATTCGGGATTAAGAAGACAAGTGGTTATCATACAGGTAAAGTTTGGGCCTCCCTTTGGTCTCCACTTCACCTGGTTTGAAACCAGATACCCTTATTGATGTTATGTGTCCCCCCTTCCCTCCCCTGGGAGGTGTCCCACTATTGCCAAACTGCCAAACTCTCTTTTATAGTGTTATGATAAATCTTCAGGGTCTGTTTATAAGCGAGAACATGTGGTATTCAGTGTTTTTGTTTCTGTGATACACTACTGAGTATGAAAGACTCTAAATCCATCCAAGCTGCTGCAAAGTCCAAAATTTTTTCCTTATTTATGGCTGCATATTATTCTATCACGTATATGTGCCACATTTCAAAAAATCTGTCCACTTTTGATGGGCAGCACAGTTGGTTCCATGCTTTTCCTATTGTGAATAATGCTGCAGTAAACATGCATGTGCAGGTATCTTTTTTATAGAATGATTTGAATTCCTCTGGGTCTATTCCCAGATGGGGATTGCTGATTCATTTGGAAGGTCAATTTTTGGATCTTTTAGGAATTGCCACACTAGTTCACAGAGGTTGTACTAGTTTACACTCACACTCACAGTGTAGAAGAATTCCCTTTTCCCTGCATCCTCTCTAGAATCTGTTGTTTTTTGAGTTATTGATGGCCATCCTGACTAGAGTTAGGTGTTATCTCAGTGTGGTTTTAATTTGCATTTATTTGATGATTAGTGAGACTGAGCATTTTTTCCTGTATCTGTTGACCTCTCATATGTCTTCTTTTGAGAAATGTCTATTCATATCCTTTGCCCACTTTTTAATAGGGCTGTTTTTTAATTTTTTTTTTTAACTTTTAGCATATTTGAGTTCCTTGTAGATCCTGGATGTTAGGATTTATCAGATACACAGTTGACAAATATATATATATTTTTTACCATTCTGTGGGTTGTCTCCCTGTTCTCTTGGTTTCTTTTGCTTTGCAGGAGTTTTTCAGTTTGATGAGGTCCCACTTTTCTGTCTTATCTCTTATGGCATTCACTTTGGGGATTGATCAATAATTGGTTGCCTACTCCAAAGTGTGTAAGAGTATTTCCTACATTTTCTTCTAGGATTCTAGAGTTTGAGGTTTTACATTTAGGTCTTTGATCCATCTAGAGTTGATTTTTGTGTATGGTATTAGATAGAGGTCCTGTTTCAATTTTTTGCACATGGTCAGCCAGTTTTCCCAGCAACATTTACTGAAAATGTTCCCATCTCCACAGTGGTGGTTGTTGGAAGCTTTGGTAAAGATGAGTTGGTTGAGAAATAGAAGTTTTCTTCCAAAATTTCTGTCTTGTTCCATTGGTCTATATGCCTGTTCTTGTACAATATCAGGTTGTTTTGATTATTGTAGACTTATAATAAAGTTTAAATTCTGGAAGTGTGATACCTTCCACTTTGTTTCTTTTGCTAAGGGATGTTTCATCTACTAATGATCTTTTCTAATTCCATGAATCTCTTTATTGTCATTTCCAGGTCCGAGAAGAATGATGTTGGTAATTTAATGGGTACTGCATTGAATCTGTAGATAGTCTTTGGTAGGATGGACATCTTAATAATGTTGATTCTTCCAATCCATGAAAATAGGATATTTTTCCTTTTTTGTGTGTGTATTCTTTGATTTCTTTGAGCAGTGTTTTGTAGTTTTCATTGAAAAAAATCTTTCACTTCTCTGGTTAGGAGAAATCTCTGGTTTCTGAGATTTTGCCAAAGTCCATTATCAGTGCAAGGAGGTTTTTGACTGATTCTCTCAAATTTTCAAGGTATAGGATCATATAGACAGCAAAGAGGGAAAAACTAATTTCCTCTCTTCCTATTTGGATATCTCTGATTTCTTTCTCTTGTCTGATTGCTCTAGCTAGGACTTCCAACACTATGTTGAACAGGAGGGATGATAGTAGGCAGACTTGTCTTGTTCCAGTTTTCTGGAGAATTGTTTTTAATTTCTGCCAGTTTAGCAATATGCTGACTGTGAGTTTATTGTAGATGGCTTTCAGGATTGGGGGGTATGTTCCCTCTATACCTAGGTGTTCAAGGGTTTTTATCAAGAAGTGATGCTGAATTTTATCAAAAGCTTTTTCTTCATCTAATGATGTAATTATGTGCTTCTTGTTTTTATACCATAAATATGATATATTTATTTTTTATTTTTATTTATTTATTTATTTATTTTTGAGTTGGAGTCTCACTCTACGCCCAGACTGGAGTGCAGTGGCAGCTCCCGGCCACTGCAGCCTCGACCTGCTGGGCGCCGGCGATCTTCCGCCTCAGCCTTCCAAGTAGCTGGACAGGTGCACACTACCACGCCCAGCTGATTTTTGATTTATTGTAGAGATGAGGTCTCGCCAAGTTGCCCAGGCAGGTCTTGAACCCGCGGGCTCAGGCAATCCACTCATCTCAGCTTCCCAAAGGCACGGGATTACAGGCTGAGCCACCGAGCCCGGCTCTGATGATATATTTAATTGCATTAATGGTCTTGTGGATGTTGAGCCAGTCCTGCAACCCAGGGATGAAATCTACTTGTTCATGGTGGATGATTTTGAATGTGTTTTGGATGTGATTTGCTAGAATTTTGCTGAGAACGTTTGCATCTTTGTTCTTCAGGGATATTGGCCTGTAGTTCTCTCTCTTTGTTGAACATTTACACAGTTTGACTGTCAGTGCAATGTCAGCTTCATAAAATAATTTGGGGAGACTTCTGTCTTTCTTGATTGACTGGAATATTTTCATTAAGTTTGGTATCAGCTCCTTGTTGTGTGTTTTGTAGTAGGAGGACTCACTCTTCCAGACTTTAAACTTTACTATAAGACTCCAATAATCAAAACAGCCGGTCTTTGTACAAAAGCAGGATTTTGTACAAAGAACAGGATAGAGATTCTGGCAGCAAAATCTCAAATTCTCAACCAACTCATCTTCTATAAAGCTTCCACCAACAACTGCTGGGCAGAGGAGAACCTTTTTAGTAAGTGATGCTGGGAAAACTGAATGATGACATGTGGAAGTTTGAAACAGGATCCCTACCTATCACCATAAATGAAAATCAACTCTAAATTGATCAAAGACTTGAATATAACCCACAAATTATAAGAACCTTAGAAAACATAGGAGACACTCTTATGGAAATTGGAATAGGCAACCAGGTTCTGATTAAAATCCCAAACACTATGCCATGAGAGATATGATAGCTAAGTAGGACCTCATCAAACAGAAAAGCTTCTGCAAAGCAAAAGAAACCATCAAGAAAGTGGGGAGACAACCCATTTAATGGCAAAAAAAATTGCCAACTGTATATCTGACAAAGGCCTAACATCCAAGATCTACAAGGAACTCAAATGTGGCAAAATAAAAACTGTCCCATTAAAAAGTATATAAAACATATGAATAGTCACTTCTCAATAGAAGACAGATGAGCAGCCAACAGATACATGAAAAAATACTCATCCTCACTAATCATCAAAGAAATCCAAATTAAAATCATGAGTTACTACCTTACTCCAGTTGTGATGGGCAGCATCAATAACTGAAAAAACAACATATTCTAGGGAAGATGCAGTGAAAAGGAACACTTCTATACTATTGATGTGACTGTAAACTAGTACAACCTCTGTGGAAATCACTGTGGCAAAATCTAAAGGATAAACACATTGACCTTTCTTATGACCCAGCAATCCCCTTTCTGGGAATATACCCAGAACTAAATTCATTTTGTAAATAGGAATAGGAACTAAATTCCTTTTGTAAAAAAGATACCTGCACACACATTTCTATTGCAGCATTATTCACAATTGCAAAAACATGGAACCAACTGTGAGGTCCATTGAAAGTGGACTGAATGAAATAAAAATGTGGTACATGTATACAATGGAATATTTGTAGCCATAAAGAAGAACAACATTACAGATTGTGCAGCAACTTGGATGGATTTAGTGTGTATCATATTCAGTTATGTATTGCAGAAACAAAAAACTGAGTACCACATGTTCTCACTCATATGTGGACCTTGAATATTAATCATAATATTGTAGGAAAGAAATTGGTAGTAGTGGGAAACTGCCAGGGAACTAGGGGGCAGGGCACATAGCATCAATAAAGGTACCTGATCTCAAATCAAGCAAAATGGGAACCAAAGGGAGGCTCAAACTTTACCTGTACAATGACCATTTATGTACCTAATCCTGAATTATACCCTACATCATTAGAATTTTTAAAAACGAACTTAAAAGAAAAAATAATTCATACTACGCATGGAATAGAGACTCAATGACATCCAGGAAATGTGGACACACAAATTAACCAGATCATAAAAACAGTATAGGAAGTGAAGTGTACTGGGCATTCTAGAAAAGAATCAAGCTGAATTTCTGAAAATGAAGAATTCTCTCCTGGAATTTCAAAACACAATAGTAAGTCTTAATGGTAAAAATTAACCAGGAAGAGGAAAGAATCTCAGGGCTTGAAGATTAAGTTGCTGAATTCATCTACTCTGATAAAATTAAGAAGAAAAATTTAGGAAAAATGGACAAAGTCAAAAGGGAACTAAGATTATGTAAGAGATCACATCTATGCCTAATAAGCATTCCTGAGAGAGAAGGGGAAACTGAGAACACTTTGAAACAAACCCTCCAAGATGTCATCCATGAAAATTTCTCTTATCTTGCCAGAGAAGTGGACTGTAGAAACAAAAAATCCAGAAAACTCTTGCAAAGTATTACATCAGAAGACAATCCCCAAGGCACAGAATAATCATGTTTGCCAACATGAGCATGAAACAAAAAATCCTAAAGGCAGTTAGAGATAAGTGTCAGACTACCCAACAGGAGAGACCCATAGGATTACAGAAGATCTCTCAGCAGAATGTAAGTTGGTTCAGCCCTTGGAAAGCAGCGTGGCATTTTCTCAAAGAACCAAAATTTGAGCTACCATACATTCCAGCAGGCCCACCCCTGGGAATATACCAGGAACACAAATCACTCTACAAAAAAGACACTTGCATGTGTATGTTTACAGCAGCACGATCTACAGTCAAAAAATCACAGAATCAACCCAGGCACCAATTGAAGGTAGACTGGATCAAGAAAATATGGGACATATACACAGTGGAATACTATACAGTCATAAAGAAGCACAAAATCATGCCCTTTGCAGCAACATGGATGCAGCTGGAAACCGTCAATCTAAGTGAACTATCACAGAAACAAAAAACTGAATACCGCAATTTCTCACTCATAAGTAGCTACTAAACATTGAGCGTAGAGGGACAATGATGTGAATAGCTGATGCTCAGCATTGCCTATGGAGGAAGGACAGATAAGGGACATCGAACTACTCATTGTTACCATCCCCACCCTTGTAGGGAAGTACTCATCAGAAACCCAAATTTCACTTTCATGCAATAAAATTATGTAGCAAATTTTCACATATGCTCCATGATTCTAAAATAAGTAAAACAAAGTAGAATACTAATTGCAAACCTGAAGGAAAACAACAATCATGGGATAAAGATTTTTGGAAATGATAGAATCCTGTCTGGCGATGTATTTTCTGACTACCAAAATAAAAAAGCTGTGAGCAAACATAACACATTTTAAATCAAACTTTCAAGGTCTTTTGTTATCATATCCCTCTGCTTCACAGTTAAAAAGGTAACAGTCAAGTGAATGGTGTCAAATATTGTACTGGGAAGTAAATAGATAATGTGTCAAGACACTTCCTCTCAGGCTTCCTTCCTCCTCTACATGAAATGCAGGCCTTTGGACAACAAATATTTTAAGACAAACTTGAAATTATCTAATGTTCAGGAAAAGAAGAGTTTTCTACTGATCAAGCTTTTTAAGATTTTGATGCTCTCTTGAGCCACAAAATGACAATTAATGTCTTCGTCATTTGTTCCTTCTATTTTCAACAGTGTTTTGATTCCATCTTCTCTGTCTCCCTTTTTAAAAACCACAGTTATGCTAGAAGACACTAATCTTAATTATTTTAGATAATGTTAAGTTGGGAATTTCAACAACTAATTAAAATGTGTTTGTCAAATATAAAAAATAAAATGATACCATTCTCATTTCCATTTTAAGGACAAGGAATCTGGCAAAGGGAATACTAAATAAATTGTCCAAGATTAACTCAGCTAGAGAGTGGAAGAGCAAATTGACACTCAGAGTAGTCATGGATTTTACTTTTACAGTTTATCAATCCCAAAATATATTGCTGTTTTTTCTTTAGACTGTCAGTTATCTTTTAAAACAATTAAAATTTAAAAATCTTATTGTTACTTCATTTTTTATAATTTTTAGTGTTAGATCCAAGTTCGATCTGCTGCTATGAGGTTTTTGCTTGTAGAACTTACTTCGATATCTCTTATGTTTCTGGTTTTTGGCAATGAATACTCTCAGGATCTGTTTGTCTAGAAAACTACAGAGCAATCATTTTTTAAGAATACTCTTTTTGGTGTGCATAATTTTAAGTTAACAGTCCTTTCTTGTCTTTATTTTTTCCTCAGTATATTATAGATGTCATTTCACAGTTTCTAGTTTATTTACTCTCTGTTAAGAAGTCTGATGTAACTCTTTCTTTAAAAACTCTGTTCTAGGTAACATCTTTTCCTCCCCACAACTGCCTCAAGATATATTTTTATAAAATTTTTATAACATTACAAAATCTTCTATTTTCATTGTGTATATATATATATATATATATATATATATATATATATATTAAAGAAATTCAAAATAGCTGTTGATTTCTGTCTATACTATGCTTAAGAGTTTTGACCAATTTGCCCAGTCACGGATATCTCCTCCAAAAAGACATACCCTGTACATGAACAGATTAAATGGAGCACCTTAAACTCTCCATGTCAGCCAGCCTTCCACATCAACGGATTTTATTTCATTCATTTACTTTTTCTAACTCATTCTCCTATTTCTTCCATTCCACAAGTCTTATTGCCTAGATTTTGCCTCTGATTCCTATTTCACCTATCCCCTTACTTGGTAAACTTGCTCATTAGGTATTCTCTTTCAATTTGACCTCACAGACCACCTCAGAGTCTACTCTTGGTATTAATCCTGTGTTGACTTCAGCAGGGCTACAGGTAAAAGTTAGAGGTGTTCTACTGGCTTTACCACTTTGACACATAGCAATGAATAAATTATTTCATCCTGGGGAATCCAAATTGGGCCAATTTTTTAACTTCGTGTGAGGACTCATTTGAAAGGCTTACCAGTTCAGTAGGTGCACGGGATTTGATAGTTTCAATTGACTAAAACTGAAAATATTTATCACTCTCTTAAATATAAAGAAAAAATATAGCTTTATACTGTTGTAAGATTCTGAAAGAGGCTTTCAAAGCTTCATTCAAAACCTCATAAAATGCACACTTTAGAGCATTTTTAAAATCGATTTGAGGTCAGAAGACCTGCAACATATTCTCTCCAAAAATCTAATATAATGTAGATTCTTGCATACATTGCTTGTTTCTAATCTTAGAATCTCTAAATACATATGCATGAAAACACATTTCTAACATAATTATTGTGAACATTAAAATGTGAAACTCGATGCTAAGATTTTTTTAAAATTCAAAATATACTGTTTAGTCTTTATATATATTATGGTGTTTGGGATTATCTGTTGCTGGTTGAGGATTCAGATCATTTTAAAATATGTGTGAAAAAGTAGTTTTGACAAAAAGAAATGTCTTACTTAAATGTATTATTGACATTAGCATGTTTGTAGAAACAATAACCAGATATATATATATAAAATAGTATTACTGGAAACAATAGATGCTTTAATCTACAGCCTTATGTCTTAGCAAAAGCGAAATAATTAGCTGAAAACAGCAAATTGCCATATAGTATTTGCTTCAATAATACAAAGAGTTTCAAATATTATCTCTTGCTTTAGGAGATATAATATTAAAAGGCACTTTTAGAATGTTTCCACTTCAATAGGCAAAAAGAAGACAATGGAATGCTCTTACAACTGACATAGAAGAATAACATTTGGGGGGATGCTAAAGGTTTTTTCATAAATGTTATCCTGACTTAAAAATTTTAAAAATAAAATAGAGACTTAAGAAGTCCATGATACTTGTCTACAAAGTTTCATACTGTTTCACATGATGTAGGAGTGTTTACAAAAAATAACATAATAACAAAAATTAAAGCAGTTAATAATCTAACTTATTTAATAACAGTAATCAGCAGCAATGGACACTACTATCATGCAAAGTATATGATAGGCTAATAACAATGACTTGTTTGCAGCAAATAACTATGTATTATTATTAAGAATAAAATAAAGGCCAAAGATAAATAATGGTAACGTCACATCCCAAGAGCTGGAAAAATAAAATCATAAATAAAAATCATTTCTATGGAAATTTTTAAGATACTAAATTTTATACATTTTAGAAGTACCTTAGCAACTGCCTTCAAAACCAATTATAATGAAATCAGCACAGATATTAGCTTCTATATTGGAGTTAAAAAACAGAAGATTGAATTTGATTGATTGATTTTTATTTCAGTGGTACTAACAAAAATTATCTCAAACTTGAAAATAGAAAAAAATAGTACATTAAATCCTTTCAATGATCTACTGAGGTGATGTTTAATAAGAATACCTAAAGACTATTTAATCATTCAGGAGATGATAGATGTATTCCATGTTGCAATTTGCTATCTGATTAGAGCCCACGGATATAAGGTTAACTGTTAACTTATAGACTGAAATTCAGTAGACAAGTTAACCACAAAGATCATTGTTTCAGAAGACATTACCAGTTCTGTATGCCACCTAAACCTCATAGTATTTGCTTTTTCCTCTTTTAAATAATTCCCTAAAGTACTATATCAGGGTCAGAAAACTTTCTGTATGGGTTCAGAAAATAAATATTTTCTGTTTGCAGGACCTATGTCTCTGATTCAAATTCTCTGTCATTGTAGTTCGAAGAAATTCATGGCAATACACTAACAAGTAAATATATCTGTGTTCTAATAAAACTTTTAAAAAAATGTTAAGTGACTGAACTTGATCTATGAACTCTAATTTGCTGACTGGAAGTAACTGTATCATCTTACTGACTTGTTTATTTTGACATATGTTCATTCTATATTTATGTGTGAATTATATTTTTAACTTTTGAAAACAATATATTGACAGTAGCATATAGTAAAATAACGACGAAAAAGCCCAAATAAAACATTTATTTTCTTAAATAAAAGTTATTTTTGACTTTTGAAAACAATATATTAATGGTGGCACATAATAACTTTATGAGGGAGAAGGTAGCCCAAAGAAATAATTATTTTTTCTTTCTAGAAACAAACTGACTTGAGAGCACAGTCTTGCATAATGAATAACTATGAGACATTTCAAGAAGGAACACGACATGCCCAATAACCAAGGCAGTTGCAGTGTGGCAATTTTTATTGAAGTAAAGTACTTTACTTACGTGTGTATATTAATTTACATTTTTTTCCAGTTTTACTGAGAACTAATGGACAAATAAAATTGTATATATTTAAGGTATACAACATAATGTTTTGATAGACATATATATTATAAAACAATGACCAAAATCGTTTCTTAGCAAATCCATAATCACACAAACTTATTTTTGTGTGTGTGCACGCGCAAGCGAATTGAGAACACATGCAGTCTACTTTCCTGACAAATTACAAGTACTCAATAAAATATCATTAAGTATAGTTATCATGTTGTACAGCAGCTCCCCAGATTTATTCTTCTTGTAAATGGAAGTTTGTGCCCTTTGGCCAACACCTTGTCCTTTCTCCTACCTCCTAGTTCCTGATAACCATCATTCTACTCTGTTGCTGAGTTAGACTTCTTTAGATGCCACATAAATGGACCATATATGTATTTGTCTGTCTTTGTCTGATAATCTCATTTAGCATAATGTCCTCAAAGTTCATCCTGTTGTAGCAAATGTCAGGATTTTTTTTTATAGCTGAATAATATTCCATTTGGGGTGTGTGTGAAATTTTATTAAAATAATTTATTTCAAATATTATTAGAAATCTAAAACACTGTGAATATTGCAAAATACATCAAGATTTTTTTTTTGCCATTATTTTAGATTCCGGGGTACATGTGCATGCTCGTGACCTGGACATATTGTATTGTGTGAGGGGTGGGGATTGGGTCTCAGGTGGCCCATTCTCCAGATAGTGAATATTGTACCTAATAAGTATTTTCTGATATCCAAACCCCCTTCCCTCTCATTGGTGTCCCCAGTGTCTATTATTTCCATCTTTGTGCCCATTTAGTGTCCGTATATCACTGAGAACATGCGCTGGTTGGTTTTCTGTTTCTGTGTTAGTTCACTTAGGGCAATAATCTCCAGCTTCGTCTGTGTTGTTGCAAGGGACATGATTTCATTCTTTTTTATGGTTGTGTAGTATTCCATAGTGTATATATATCACATTTTCTTTATCCAATTATTGGTGGGCACTTAAGTTGGTTCCTTGATTTTGTTATTGACAGTCACATCCTTCTTTTTAAACAATGTAATATAATGTCATTGTGCATCTCCTGGAATGGAAATAATGAAGTCATCTTGGAAAATAGCAAGCTTCTCATTTCATTGAACTCCCAAGAGCTGAAATATTTTGTAGTTAGATGTGACTGGTAACATATTCTTATTAAGACGTGGAAAAATTGTATCTACACACAGTGTATTTGAGTGGATGGCTAGAGGACCCAGAGATAGCCAATGAGTAAACTAGAGATGAGAAGAAGCATTAGGATAAGAAGAATAAATTGCCACCAATGGAAAGCAAATATATGCCTTTCATCTAGTAGATGAGTGAAGGATCCCACAGGGGAAGCAGAGCAGCTGCGGGAGCTAGAAGCTGATAGCTCCTAACAGATTCTGCCTGGAAAAATTGAGAGGATGGATGATTTGATAAGAAGGGCACCAGGTTTAAAGTCATTAGAATCCTGGGTCTAAACAAGTTTATTCAACTCAGGAGTCTCATAGTAATCATCTGTACAATGTTGCATTTAATACTAACCTCAGGGCATTATTGGAAAAAATAAACAAGATACTATATGTGTGAATAAGCATTATAAGCCTCAAATATATTGTTTCAGACTTGTTTGAAATGTTAAACAAGGCCTTAAAGTACTTAAAGTCAAATTTTTCCTGAATAAAATTTGTTGACCCGGTATTTTCTGAGACTGCAAAACTCTGGACTATTACCAAGAATATTATAAGATATTATTTACCTAAATTTTAAATTAACATAATGTTTATTATCTATTCCTTCATTATGAAATTCAATTAAAGTCTCTATTTGTTGACTAAAAAGAAAATAAGTATGGTTGTTTGATGAGTTATCATTCAAGAACTGTTGAGTGTAAAATGATGTAAGAGTTAAACTCTACACGATAAAGGACTCTTGATTTACTTGTTATGGTCACAGAGGACTATTTTGATCTCCTTAAGGTAGTATGCTATGTTAGTCAGAGGAGATTATGAAAATCAACTGCTCATTATGGATTCAATAGCCTTCTTATAACTAACCTTCCAGAAGTTTTAAAAAATACACATAATATAGATTTTCTTGAATCCATTATCCTCAGTGAAGTAACACAGAAACAGATCACCAGACATCACAGGTTCTCATGTATAAGTGAAAGCTAAACTAGAGGTTCCTCAAAGGCATATAGAACTATAGAATGGTGCAATGGAATATGAAGTCTCACAGCCAGGGACTAGAGAGGGAGATATGAAAACTGCCTACTGGGTACAATGTGTACTAGTGGGGTGATGGGTATACTTAAAGCCCTGGTTTCTTCACTGCTATACAATAAATGCATGTAACCAAAAACCACTTGTATACCTAAAGCTATGGAAATTTAAAAAAAGAATGAATTAAAATATTTTACTGACTAGGTTTGTAAAAGTAAAAATAATTGAGACATTTAAAAAGATCAAAAGAATGTTAATACTTCTTTGATATTTACAATACAAAGTTTGCTTCATATGGCCATATTTTTTTAATTTTCTGAGGTCATGTCCCTAGTTTTATAATCTTATTCAAGATTTAAAGCACATTGTATACTATATGCTTAAAGGAAAAATAAAAAATAACATGCAATGATAAATATACCCTTATTCAGAAAAAAACCCCCTGAAAACCAACCAAAAATTTAAAACAAACAAAACTATTGCTAATTTATATCTTTTAGTTTCATGTCTAAGGTCAAATTTAGTATTGAAACCAAATTATATCCAAACCATAACCCTTCCCTGACAGACAGGAGTTTAGCTTTTTCTAAGATATTTCTATTATAAGTACTTTCTACAATTTTTTAACACTGTGGTAGGCAACATAATTCCCCCCATCATTCAGAGGTGTGCACATCCTACTCTTCACGACTTAAATAAAATGTTACTTGTGTGGCAAAAGAGACTTTGAGGAGAAAAAACTTTAATATCAGAAACTTTGACATCAACCTAGATTACCAAACTAAAAGAAAACAATAAATAACTCAGTTTTCCAATTAAGAGAACTTTGAATCTTTTTCAAAGACTACATTGCTGTGTTTTGTGCTTCTAAAGTCAATTTTTACCCAAAGTCAGTTGCAAAACTAGTCAAGTTTCTTTCTCCCTTAAAAAAAAAACTGACAAATAATTTTAAAAATTAAAAACAAAACAAAACGAAACAAAACTTTCCCACTGGGCACCTTGTTAGAGAAAATAAAAACAATATTCTAGGCTTTTTTCAAGAGCTCATAAGATATCATAATTTGCACCTAAAAAATTGGACAATAAAAATAAAAGATATATATCACAATTTTTTTTGCATTCATTCTGTGACTTAGACAAAATGAAAAAAAATAGCACATAGTTTTCTATACCAAGAGCTTTCTGACTTTCTGAGAGTGTTTTTGTTCTGTACTTACCTAATGGATATCTGAACTTTTGATGTACGTGCATTTCATTGTAATGGGTAGAGTAAAATTAGAATCATAGAAAGGTAGTTTAATTTACACTAAAACAGGATTTTTTTTAAAGTACACAAAATAAATAATGAATAAGAAAGACACAGTTAGAGAAAAATCCACCAGAGAATAGGGATCAGTAACAACACTTATGTTTTGTGAGAACTTGGAGCGACATAGAAATTACTATTATAATAAATATTATTATTGATTTATTGTAGAGATGAGATCTTGCCAAGTTGCTCGGGCTGGTCTTGAATTCGCGGGCTCAGGCAATTCACTTGCCTTGGCCTCCCAAGGTGCTGGAATTATAGGCTGAGTCACCGAACCCAGCCAAAATATTATTTTTATAAAACTTTGCTGTGTGTTGTGCTGCATTCTCTCTTTTTCATCCTTAACTTCAAGAGATTTCACCAGAGACAAACATTTCAAGACTTCTTGTACTTATTTTTTATTTGGTTTAGGCTATAATATTATACTGAAAGTAGACATGTGGCATTTTTAGTATCTTTTTGTTTGTTTGTTTCATTTAGTATGTATGTATTGAGCATCTTTGTCCATGACCTTCTGTAGATGAGTAAGCATTCCTCTCTCTTCCATAAAAAAGATAGACAGAATGATCATTACAATTCAAATCTTTGAAAGTCTAATGAAGACATGCAAACATTGCCCTGGGAGCAAATGCAGACAGGAAGATTAGTGTTTAAGACGATACTACATTAGTTAAGTGACAATTCTTTAAAGTATATTTTGCTTTCAAAGTAGCATTATCTCAGTATTAAGGTACTCTAAGTAGAAATATAGAGGTATAAGCATATATGATTTAGTGTGAATAAAATAAATATGGATTATGCAGTTTTAAAAAGGAATGTGACTAGCAGCCTCTGGCATACCCTCTCTTGTCTTCAAAATGCCTATACAAATATGCACAAAAGTGCTTGAATGTATGTGTGTGTGCACATGTGTGTGCTGAGGGAAAACCTCCTTTAACATGTAGAGAAAAGTTTGCAGAGACAGATAAGGATCAGCAGGCCCTGTTGAATTTCTTTATAGAAAAGTCTGTGGTGTCCAGTACACAAATTTATTTCCTATTTCTTCGCGGTGGACAAATGGAGAGCTTTGAAATTAAATATGACTTGATTTGCATATCATTTCACCCACATGACTGGCTGTATAATCTTAAGCGAAATAGTAAAGCTCTCTGAGGCTTAATTTTTTTGTTTTTTTAAAGATGTGGGATGTAATTCAAAATTAGTGATCATAGTACAGGTGAAGTTTGGGCTTCTCTTTGGTCCCCAATTCACCTAGTTTGAGATCAGGTAACCTTATTGACGCTATATGCCCCACTCTCCCCTGGCAGTTTCTGGCTACTATCAATCCCTTTCCTATAGGAAAAGTACTGTTTTGTTTTTGTTTGTTTTTTGTTTATTTGTTGTTTGTTTGTTTTTTAACCAGAAAATAGTTGCTAAACCACAGGCAATAACTCATCTGATTTAAATTTCCATAAGTTAAAAAAGGCACCAATATCGTATACACCATTATAAAAGAAGAAAACAGGCTGTTGTTAATTCTTATTTTAATACAATCCCTGAGCTAGGCATCAATAATGTTATAATGTAAATATAGCACTTGGTAAAATACACACACTCAATATATTTTATTTCTGATGATATTTGCATTATAATATCACAGGGGGAAAACAGCAATAACCTAACAAAGTGTGATTTTTACCCTTCTATTCGTGTCTAGTTTTATACATATCTTATAGCAGTTGTGATAATGATAATGTCATTTTAACTTAAATATTATACTATATATATTATAATAATTGTCACCATTCTGCAGCTTTCACAATTATTTTTGACTACCTATTTATTTAATTTATATAAAAATACATTTTTGCATATATCTTTTTGTTTCACATTTAAGCTCTTATAAACCATATTGACAGGAATTTCTTCATTTATTTAGTTTTTCTGTTCATTATATTACCTAATAGTAAATGTTAGTGTAGTGAAATTACTGTATGAAGGCATAGAAGCGCTTGATGTTGTTTAAAATATATTACCACAAGTTGTTATGAAAAAATATTGTAAGTCTATAGTTAGTTCAAATTTTAAAAATAATTGAGTATGTAAATTTGAATTTTATTTTCAAAATTATTGTATAAGTTGAATACCTCCTCTACCATTTTATCACAATATTTAAAAATTCTGCAGTATTTTAAATGTAATACCCTAGTATTGACGCTGTTTTAATTTGTATTTCTTTGTTAACTAGTCAGAAAGTTAATCTTTTCTTCCATACTCACTAAATATTTGTAAATCCCTCAGTTTGGGTGTTTAAGTAATAGGATTTTACTTTGCCCTTTGAAAGCCTAACCTTATTATGCCATATTTTAAAACTCTGCTTTTTTATGATTGGGATGTAAAAAATTATTATTATGTTTATTTAGGTGTTAAATATTTGCCTGTGAAAATGAATTCTGCTGTATCTTGCATATCATTTACATTTGTCAAAGAACACTTTCACTGTACCATTTATCGTCTTACCATCAAATGAAGATGATTTGCCTTTCCTTCTAATTTTATTTGGACACTTGAACCTCAGTAACTTGTCTCAAGTCATGGAGCATGCTCAACATAAGGTGTAGGCTAGGCAGTGAGTGAGGATTTATAATTTTATTGTGAGAGAAGTGCATGTGTAATAATTTTAACATTGACAAACCTTATGAAGTGCAGAATGTAGTTAGCTAAATATGTTGGATCCTGATCACATATCAGATTTGAGAATTTACACTTTGAAGCCATTAAAAAAGTAGATTAAAGCCAAATTGTTACAGACAAGTAAACAAAGGGTTTAGGGAATAAGAAGATAAGTGGGTAAGATTTTTTGGCCAATTTAAACAGGATCGATGCACATTTAGCATCATTGAGAGGATTTGAGCCGGACTCAGTGGCTCAGCCTGTAATCCCACGCCTTGGGAGGCTGAGTTGAGTGGATTGACAGAGCCTGTGGGTTCGAGACCTGCCTGGGCAACTTGGCGAGACCTCATCTTTACAATAAATCAAAAAATTAGCCGGGTGTGGCAGCGCGCCCTGTAGTTCCAGCCACTTGGAAGGCTGAGGCGGAAGGATGGCCGGAG